>NC_056725.1:1691144707-1691289707 GCF_019279795.1 Protopterus annectens | reverse complement strand
TGCCCCCCTGACATCTCAGATGCTCAGGTAAGAGCCGCCCTCTCCAAAGCAAAAAACACAGCATCAATGGGACCAGACTGTGTCCCGGGCTGCGTCCTACATGAACTCCAAGAAGAGCTAAACCCAAACATAAAACTACTGTTCAATCTCAGCCTTACTACAGGATATGTGCCCAAAGAGTGGTGTACAGCAACAGTGGTCCCTCTCCATAAAGGTGGTGCCTCAACGGATCCTGGAAACTATCGCCCCATAAGACTGACTAGCTTGGTCTGCATCATGGACCTCATAAATAAAGATATTGGGGACCTACAGACACAGGATCCTACCCAGTTTGGCTTAGTTAAGGGCAGATCCTGCCTCTTAAACCTGGTTGATTTCTTTGAAACGGTCACCAAGGCCATTGACGAGGGGAAGGTGGTCCACACAGCTTTCCTGGACCTCGCAAAAGCCTTCGATACAATATCCCACTCGGGCATTATAGATAAGCTCACCAGCTTAAATATAAACCCCTATGTCACTAGATGGATTGCAAACTGGCTCAAGGACAGAACCCACATGGTTAGAATTGCTGGAGCCATGTCAGACTCCAAACCAGTTACAAGTGGTGTCCCACAAGGCTCAGTCCTGGGACCTCTCTTGTTCGGTATACATTTCTCGGAGGTACAGGCCAACACGGAAGGACTGTGGCTGGCCAGGTTCGCAGATGACTGCAAACTGGGTGCCATAATCGACTCTCCAGCCGACACAAGCATCCTCCAAAAGGGCCTCATAGAAACAGACAACTGGTGCCAGAGCCATGGCCTCAAGCTAAATGCCAAAAGTGTATAGTCATCCCTTTGGCAAAACAAAGTGCCCACAAATTACCACATAGGTGGTAATCCATTAAGTACAGAAGAAGTAATTAGGGACCTGGGGACCCAAGTTGATAGCAATCTCTCATTTGACAACCACGTGGCCAAAGTGGTTAGAAAAACATTTTATATAGCCCACCTAATCATGAAGGGATTCACATCTAGATCAAGGGAGGTCATCGTGCCTCTTTACTCATCCCTCATCAGGCCCATAATTGAGTACAATGCCCTTTTGGGGTGTACCTTACCAGACACCTGCAGTGACTGGAAAGACCCCAAAATACCTCACCAAGAGGATCAAAGGGCTCAAACAGATGCCATATGCTGCCCGGTTAAAGAAACTCCAGCTCTACTCAGTGGCATACCGCCTGTTCAGAGGCGATCTGTGCCTGACGTATAAAGCCATGTCCAACCCGGAATTAATGGACATGCTGCACCTCAGAAAATCCAAATCCCATCGAGCTACGCGCTCGAGAGACTTGAACCTCAGCACTGAAATAAATATGACATGCTGGAGGGACAGATTCATAACCCCGAGGCTCCCTTCACTCTGGAATAAAATCCCAGTCCAGGTTAGGCAGAGTCCCTCATTGACTCTCTTCAAGAGGAATCTTGATGAGTGGATGGGAGAACTTAGGTTTACCCCAGGTATCACTTCTGTGTCACTGTTAGACAGAGGCACAGTATACTAACCTCGAAAAAGGGCATAAAATAAATTTAAAATAAGTGGCGAAAGCCAAACACATTCTGCCTAGGCTTATAAATGCCTTAGGGCAGATAGCCTAGTATGAACCTATAAGAAAGAATTACCAGAGTTCATTGTGGTAACCCCCTTTTGGCCAAGGCATAGTTGGTTCTCCCTTTTAATAAAATTGGCCAAGGGCAATAAGCATAAGCTTACTCACACATTACTGGGGCAAATGGTACACCCCGGCTTATAGCAAATGCAACAGTGACAGCCTAGATGATTCTGTTTTGATACCTTTTAGACACTTTTCCAACTAGAAAATCTTATGTTTACAAGTAGAAGAGATTATCTTGGTGGTGCCTAGCTGATAACAGGGGTCCTAAAAGGGTTTCTATCTCTTTGGTTTTGAAATGTTTGTGTGAGCTCCTTGGAGATGGTTTGTCATATGCTTCTTTCAAAGTGCATCTTGCGGTCATCTCAGCTGGTCTACCCCACTTTTGCCTGTCTGTGTTCAGTTTATGAAAAGAGTGTTGCATGCAAAACCCCAATGAAAGCAAATTCCTCCTCCCTGTGATCTGTTCTTGAAAAATTGACCTTGCCTTCTTTTGAACCTGCCTGTCATGCTGATTTACAGTTCATTATTTGGAAGACTGTTTTACTCATTGCTGTGACACCTGAAAGGTAGGTCTCTGAGTTGTAGGGTCTCATGGTGGGCCAGTCCTGTCTGATTTTTCATAGGGTTGTAGGAGATTACTAGGCAAACGTCTTAAGAGCCCTTACAAGCCTAGCCAATATTACCCAAATTTACTGGATAATATAGTCACTAGTGGCTAGAGGATGGCATAGGTTTGTGCATTTTACAACTTACCCCTGTCCATAAGGGACATAGGCGCTACCCCAGGAGTGAATTTGCAACTCCCTATCCATTGATTCAAACTGCATTTGAAGAAGGCCAAGGAAGGGCTATGCTTAATGTGAACAGAAAACGTGCCCCAAAGAGAAGAGGTAATTTCTGAGACACATCAGTCTCTCCAGCATGTTTTGTTTGAGTCGCAAATCAGGTTTGGATCCCAAGATTGAGTGACCCTTGTGCTGTTTGTCTTGTGGATGTGCAACAGCTCCATCACAGCTGGATTCGTGAGTGCCTTGTAGGTTAGGCATAGATCACCATTAATAGTCTGTAGAAGACTGAGTAAAGGGGTAGAGCTTTTAGTCTAGCCACGTAGGACATGTTGTTTGCATTCTGTATCTTCTTTGTGAAGAACCTCTAAAGTGGCTTCAGCTGTTGTAAGTGGCTAGTCAAGTACATGCCATCTACCACATTGTACTCGATTACTGGTCTAATGAGGGCTGCGTACTGTGGAACTATAACTTCCTTGGATCTGGATGCCATACCTTTACTTATGAAGTTGTGCCTCATAGAAAGGACTTCCACACGTGGTGGACATGTGGCAGTCAAAGTTCAGGCTGCTATCTGTCTGTGTACCTAGATCTCTGCTCTTAGGGGTGTGCTATTAATGTTATTTGCAGGGATATTTGACTTCTCAAAGAGTATGATTATGCATTTTTGCACATTTAGTTTTAGGCCATGGCCCTGGCACCAATCATTTGTCTGATCTAGAGCCTTCTGAAGGATATCTACATCATGGGAGATTCAGAGATGTTCCCCAGCTTGCAGTCATTGGCAAACTTTCATTCTGAGGCCTTCCGCATTAGCCTTGACATCAGAAAAGTATATTCCGAACAGGAGTGGTCTCAGCACTGAGCCCTTTGGGACACTACTAGTAACTGGCTTCTGGCTGAATCTGGATTCACCCACTTTGACATGTGTCCTGTCTGTGAGCCAACTGGCTATCCATCTGGTGACATGGCAATTTATGCCCAGTTTTGAGAGTTTATTTATAATACCTGAGTGGGAAATTGTGTCAAATGCCCTTGGCCAGATGAAGGTAGGCAGTATGCACTGATTTACTCTCATCCATGGCCCTAGTGACTTTCTCAAAGAAGTCCACCAGATTTAGTAGGCTTGACCTACCCTTGACAAAGCTGAATTGGGTTGGGTCCAGTGTTTGGAGGTTTCCTGTGTTATTTATCAGGTCCACGGTTATTGTTTCCATGGCCTTGTATATAAGACCAGTCAGATTTATGGGTCTGTAATTTCCAAGGTCAGTCGATGGCCCACATTTATGCAGAGGGATGATTGTTTCTGTCCTCCACTCTTCCGGAACAAAGCCAGTCCGGTGGCTATGGTTAAATAGAGATCCTAATGGACCAGATAGGATCTGATTCAAGCTGTTTAAGAGGCAACCTAGTATATCGTTGGGACCCATCAAATCCATGTTTTGTATTTAGAGAGCATAGCGGCAACCTGTTCTTTGGTGATAATTGTGTGTGGGGGTGGAGGGTATTTCTTGGAGGATAACTGTGGTTGATGGGGATTTGACCCACATTTATCTGCCAGCAGATTTGCTACATCTTCT
The DNA here is from genome assembly GCF_019279795.1 of Protopterus annectens. Classification (NCBI taxonomy): domain Eukaryota; kingdom Metazoa; phylum Chordata; order Ceratodontiformes; family Protopteridae; genus Protopterus; species Protopterus annectens. The sequence continues at coordinate 1,691,285,688 of NC_056725.1, read as the reverse complement.
GCATGAGTAAAGGCAGTGCTGTCTGCAACTAATTCTGCACATTGTTGGGTGTCACCCTTAAAATTGCTGACATAACTGAAAAATGCCTTATGGTTTTCCATAGCTTGGGAAGCTACTATTGCCTCACAAATCTGCTTTCAAAGATGTGACTAAGTTCCCTGATTTGCTTGCTTAGACTAATGAGGGTTTTTTGCTCTATTATGCACATTCTTTCTTTCTTCTCAACAGGGTTTTCTTTCTTTTTGTTGTGCAACCTATTAATTCCAGGGGTCCACCATTGTGGCTTGTGGTTTCACCTGGGCTTATTTTGATCTGATGCTGTCATTTCTGTGCATTTGTTTATGTTGTCATACAAGGATTTTGTGTACACATCCCCATCAGCTTCTGTGTTTTCTGGTTTTGGGGGAGCTTGGAAACTAGTTATGCTGTCGCTTAATAGGAGGTAGTTTGCCTTAGAAAAAGTCCTTCTGGCTGAGAGGTTCCTCTTCCTTTTTTTCCTTCTGGATACACACGTGATCCTTTTCTCTGAGGGTATACTGTTCCTCCTGAGGTTGAGTGTGTGTGTCCGTACATCACATTTATGCCCTACAGTTTGTGCAGGGAGCATACATGTGACGTATGGTGCCTATAAGAGTTAAAGGCTTTGGTATACTGGCCATAAATTGGGCTCTCCTTGGCAGGAGATCCCTTAGGTAAAGAACAGTGCATAATTGAAGATTTTGCACAACTGTACTTTTCCCATGGTTAGCTGGACATGGAGTAGCTCAAGCATGTTATATTGTTTGACCAGTCTTGAGGTGTGCTTATCCTTTATGTAGATAGAGCAAAAGGGGGAGGTGTATCTTTCATGTTCAGTGGGTGGTTGGAACGTATGAAAGGCATTACAGCCCATGCACTGCTGGAGTGCTTTTTATGCCTTTAAACCATATTTCAGTAACTGCATAGACATCAGCATTCTCCAGGGTGAGGAGAGCTTCCAAGGAGTGCAATTTCTGGTTGAGACTCCTAGCATTGAGCAGTAACACCTTTAGCTAGTCCTGAGTAGATTTTGCTGTGTTGGAAAGTTTGTCCATTTCATCATCATCATCATCATCATCCCCTTTTTCCCATTTACATGGGGTCGGGGTATCGTATTAACTATCGCCAACTCTCTCGATTCAGTGCGACTCTCCTGCCTTCTTCATCACTCATGCCTGACTGTCGCAGATCTTCTTTCACACAATCCATCTACCTCTTTGCTGGACGCCCTCGCTTCTTCTTACCTTCTTCCTGTCTGTCCCAAATCTCCCTCACCAGATTGTCTTTTGCTTTTCTACACATGTGCCCATACCATCGTAATCTGTTTTCTTTAATCTTTTCTGCAGTTGGAGCTACTTTGGCTTCTGCTCTTATGTCCTCATTTCTTCGCCTGTCCCGCAGTGTGCATCCTACCACCTTTCTCAGGCACTTCATTTCCATCACCTCTAGCTTCTTCAACTGTTCTGCCTTTACTGCCCAGGTTTCTGTACCATACAGTAGTACTGGTCGCACCACTGTCTTGTACACCTTACTTTTCAGCTTCTTTGGCATTCTTCTGTCATATACTACACCTGATACTCTATGCCAGTTGGCTGCAGCCCCTCTGATTCTGGCTTTGACCTCTTCATTCAGACTACCCTTCTCCTCAACCACCCCTCCCAGATACTTGAAGCTGTTTACCTGTTCCACTATCTTCCCATCTATCTCTATTCTCAGCTTCTTCTGATTTGCCCAATCTGCTGCCATTACCACTGTCTTATCTGTGCTTAGTTTCATCCCATGTGCCTTCAGATTTGCATTCCATTCTCCTATCCTTTGCTGAAGTTCTAGATCAGAGTCTGCCTGTACTACCACATCGTCTGCATACAGCAGCTTTGTTGCTCTGACCCCTCCAACCTGTTTGCTGATGTAGTCCATTACCAGTATGAACAGCAGTGGGCTCAGAGCTGAACCCTGGTGTACACCCACTCCCACTAGGAACCCACCACAGTACTGCCCAGATCAGCTTTCTTGGGACCTTGTCATATGCTTTCTCCAAGTCTAGGAAAGCCCAGTTTGACTCTCTCCTCTTCTCTAGTTTCTTCTCAAGTATCTGTCTCAATGCAAACATCGGATCAATTGTGCTGCATCCTGATCTGAATCCGAACTGTTCATCTCCCATCTTACATTCTGCTATTCTGCGTATCCGTTTATCAGTCACCCTCTCCAGAACTTTCATGCAATGTGGTAGGAGTTTGATGGCTCTGTACTGTCCACAGTTGTGGATGTCCCCTTTGTTCTTGTACACTGGCACAAGTATGCTTATTCTCCAGTCATCTGGAATACGCCTTTCTTTCCACACTGCAATTAGTACCCTCAGGAGCCATTTCTCCCCTAGCTCACCCAGCATCTTTATCATATCTGCTGTGACCTCATCTGAGCCTGCTGCTTTCCCTGACTTTATTTTCCTTAGTGCTGCTTTTACTTCTTCTAAGCTGGGCTCCTCTTCTACTCTCATTGTAGGCTGTTTCTGGGGCAGTACCGCTTCTGTGGGGTTTTCTTCATTCAGAAGCTGCTGGAAATACTCCTTCCATCTGCCTTTGATGCCCTGTGGGCTGGTAAGCAGGTTGTTGCTGGAATCCCTTATGAAGGGTGTCTGACTATCTTCTTTATCTTTCTGTCTTTGCCTTGCAACCTGGTATAGTTTCTTTGTGCCCCTTACTGAGTCACTTTCCAGAAGCTGATAGAGTGCCTCTGATGCCCTGTTCTTTGCTATTGCAACTTCTTTCTTAGTTTCTTTGTTAGCCAACCAGTAGTCCTTCCTAGCCTAGTCAGTCTTTTCAATCTCCCACTTCTTCCTGCACTCCTTCTTTCTTTTGATTACTTCCTGCACTTCTGCATTCCACCACCAGCTTTCCTTATGTACCTTATTTCCATACCTGGCTCGGCCACATATCTTTTCTGTAGTCCTAACACATGCTGTTTTTAGGCGCTGCCACTCTTCTTCAACTCCACCTATTTCCTCCTCTTCTTGGGGTGCTAGAGCCCTGTGTAATTCCTTGAACTGCTGTACTTTCTCTCCAGTCAACTTCCAGGTCTTCAGCCTGGTCTCTGTTGACCTTAGAGCCTTCTCTGACCATTGCTTGCAGCTGATTGTGGCAACTACTAGTTTATGTTGTGAACCGACTGTTTCACTGGGGATGACTTTGCAATCATGGATTCTACCCCAGTGCCTTTTCCTTACTAGGAGGAAGTCTACCTGAGTTGCATGTTGGCTACTCTTGTATGTGATCTTGTGACTGTCTCTCTTTCTGAACCATGTGTTGGCTACTATCAAGCCATTTGCCAGACAGAAGTCTAAAATGGCTTCTCCTTCTTTATTCCTATTGCTCCACCCATGTGGACCCAGGCAGTCCTCATATCCTGTTCTGTCTGTCCCGATATGTACATTTAAGTCTCACATTATCAACACCAATTCATGTTGTCCTGCTTTATCTAGTAAGTCCTGTAACTGCTGTCTGAATGCACTCTTTTCCTCACTATCACAACCCTGCTGTGGGGCATAGGCTGAGATTATGAATACTGTCCTATCATTACACCGGAGTCTGATTGCCATGAGTCTGTCATTAATTCTAATGATATCCCTCACTGACTTTTGAAGCCTCTGTCTCACCACAATTCCTACACCATTTCTAGCCTGTCCATCACCTGAGTAGTAGAGTCTGGATCCCAAGCCAAGTGGCTTTGTTGCACTGCCCTTCCATCTCGTCTCTTGGATACATAGGATGTCCAGCCTCCTCCGTATCATCATGTCATCCACTTCTAAGCTGCGTCCTGTCAGTGAACGTATGTTTGGCAGGTTGGTTGGTTTTATGTCCAGCTTTCACTCAACAGAGCTATCCCAGGTAACCCAGCTGGGCAACTAGACACCGGCCAGCCAGCAGCCTGTTGACCCAGGGCTGCTGGGCTTTTATGGCGGGCACGCACTGGCCAATAGGGGCACATATACCCCTCCCACCATTAGCATGGGTCCCTGGCGTGGGTCAGAGAGTAGGCCGGGTCCTCAACCCACTTATCACCGGTAACTACCCATGCCCATTTTTTGGTGACAGTCAACATGACCGAATCACCTAGAGCCATATTTTACACCGAGTGGCTAGCCCTGCCACGGCGCACAGTTTGTGATCCGTGTTCTCCTATCTTGAGGATACTGTGCACCACAATAGATGCCCAAAGCGGTTGGTCTTTTTACAACTCTTCCCCCCATTGGGCACCATGTAGAGTCTGTGCTGCTGCCCACAGCTCCATTCATTGGTGAGTTTGAGATGGAAACACTCAGCATGTTTTTCGAACATGGGAGAAACTCCACAGAGACACAGAGAAAACATGCACACTCCAAACAGGCATTAGTCGGAGGTCAGGATCGAACCTTGTACCTTGTGCATTGGAGGCGAAGACCTTAACCACTAAGCCATCTGGTCTCTTTGTCCATTTGGCAGTGCCTAAAAAGGCACTGTAGTGTGCATAATGTTTTGGCCAATATAAGCCTATTGGTGACATGTGAAGACCATCCCTGGCAGAGCAGCGTGGCCTGTCACCCATGTTCTCCCAGGCTGACAAGTATTGGACCTCTTCAGAATGACACCAGTAGCTAAGGCAATTGCTAAAGTATTTTCTGTTGGTATTATGGAATCTTCCTTCGAGACTATAGAATGTTACTCAGTGCTAGGCTCATATCTGCCAATGATACACATTCTGAAAGCTCAATCATGTCTCTCTTTGTATAGTCCAAGGATGTACATCTGAGTCAAACTGGTATTTGGGGTTGTGACCTGAGTGCTTGCGTGATCTGGCAGATCCTGGCACCTGATGGGCAACCAACTGTGACCTTTTCCTTATCCATCTTGGTAAGAGGGACATTAGTGTATCTCATAATGCAGTTTTCTACGACCAAAATATTGAGTTGAGGTGTGTTTCACCTTATGGGCTTAGTAGATGAAACACAATGAGATGTGGTTTTGTGTGTTGTGATAGGAATTGTCCTATCTGTGTCCGTATGGAGTTTCTGAGCACTGCACCGGAGAGTCCTTTGAGGTTTGGGTAAATTACATATGAGCACCTCTGTATATGTGGGTTTGTGTATACGGTCCCTTGTAGGTGCAGTGAGAGATGTTTGTGTGTTTCACTGACATCCTGTTTTTGTGTCTTTATGTGAAAGTCTAGCCTCCAGAGTTATTGTGTAACTACAACTCTCGCATACTGTATTTGGCTGTTCCAGAAATAAGTGGTTGTCAGTGTACATAAAGCATTTGTTACATTGCCTCAGGATGCATATGTCCACCGAGCTAGATGCAGAATTAGCAGGAAAATGCCTCTCCATTGTTGTAGGTCCTTATGTATGCTTTGCAAGGGATAGGAGTGATTGGTGTTTGCAAGTGGATGAGTGGTGGGTGTTTACTTAGTGTGATCTACAGCAAAGCAATCCAGCAATGCTGCCCATCTCCCAAACAAGATTCTGTTAGAGCAGCAATAGTCCTGGACGCTGTAACAATGTAAACTAGACCTAAATAGTCCAACCAAATGCTGCAGTGCAGCTTAGAGCCTAAAGAAGGCACTATGGGGCACTTGTTGCACTGTGAGTAGTGTGGTACTGGGTAAAATTCAGAGGTAGCTTTTATAGGGAAAGTGCAACCTCAGGTGAGTACTCATATACAGGGCACCACTAACTGCCACTTATATAATAGCAGAAAAAAGCTAATTTTACACTAGCTATCCCTAAGTCCAATTAGGTAAATGCACAATAATCCTTCCATCAGCATTTCCCAGCTCAGATAGGTAAAATTGGCCCTCTCCTGCCACAAGAGTGCAAACGTTAACCATCTTAATTTAAAATGACTGGTTTGGAGCCCAATTGTTAGGGTACCACAAATAGATACCTAGTATAGTACTAACTGAAAAACAATGCAGAACAGCATTCCTTACAGCAGTTAGGAAGTGCAACCTTAAACTTTAAAAAGTGCAGGAAAACAATAAATAGCACAGAAATATTTCACAGTATAATGAAAACAGGCAATGCACGTGCAAAGTGATACTTAATTTTGTTTTTTGTTTTTTTGCCAAGGATGGCTTCACATTTACCAACATCTCATCAATTCTGCTGTCTTTGCCAAATGATGAGAGCTCTAAATATATGAGCCTCCATCAGGTTAGCTCATTACACATCCTTTTATATGCTTCATGGCACTGCAAGGACCTGTCAGATGATATTCTGCAGTGGGGGTAAACAGCTAACATACCTTTTTTAGTGGGGGGTAAGTGTACAAGACATACTCAGAAGCTACCATCATCTCAATGCATGCATTCTTCAAACAATAGAGCCAGATTTGGATTTGCCTCTGACATTCTGCACTGATTTCTCCAGATGTTCATCGTGTTTCACTGCTGCAGTCGTCACTGTTGGGTTCTTCCTGCCGGCAGGCAGTCCTCGGTCAGCCAGAATCCCAAAGTCTGGGTCCGGCGTCGACTGTGTACTCACCCTCCCTGACGTCAGAGTGCCAGGGGTACAAAGCTCCCAGCCGAAGCCATGTTCTCCAGTCTTTCTTGCCGCGCAGTGGAAGCAGTTCGCAAGTGCCGGTCGGCTGACTGTTATTTTTGGCGCTTCATACCGAAGACATTCTTCTTTTCAAAGCTAAGTACCCCGTTGGGGAAACTTTTTTCTTGCTCCAGACCGATGTCAGAAAAAGTTAATAATTGTATTTCATGTGGGAAGCAAATACCTCATAAGGATTTTCACCCTTACTGTATCCCTTGTCTAGGCCCTGGCCACGACGTAGCTAGTTGTTGGTTTTGTGCTAGATTTAATCAACGTACTATTAAACGGAGATACGATTTTGCCTTTCATTACTTTGGGAGGCGATTTAATTATAACATGTCGTCGGACACGCTTCCGACTACCGGAGTTCATAAAAGGCGCAAGGATAAGGATAGGCCTCTGAGGTCCAAATCAGATGACAGTTTACAATCAGAGCCAGCTACTGGTTCGGCTGTCGTCAGTAAGGAGCTTTCGCAGCCCCTGTCGTCTGCCGTTACAGAATCGCTTGCCAAAACGGACACCCACGAGAAGCCAACTAGGCCTTCGAATACTCCAGGTGCAGGGCCTTCGGTTAATGCTCCCTCGGATGGGTCTGGAGCCGCTGTGCAGGTACCGGCTTCTGAGGAGGTTTTCAGGCCTACGCAGCTTCAGGTAAAGGCAAAGACTCCTTCTAAAACAAAGATTCAAACCCAGGCCTCCTCTGATCCGGGACCTAAATCTCAAAAACAAATGCTTAAAATGGCGGAGGACTTGCTAACTATGTTTAGGGTTTCACACCCCCCTCCTGACAAAAGGCCAAGACAAGAATTGGATTATGAATCCTCTGATCAGGCATCTATCTCTTCAGTGTCTTCCTCTGAACAGGATTATACTTTCCCTCATTATGAGGATTCTGATGCTGAGGAATCCATTCTTTCAGCTTCTCCTCCTGAGGATTATTCTTTTGGGGAAACTTTACATGTCATGAGGGAACATTTTCACTGGGAAGGCCAGGAGTACTCTGAATCTAAGAGAAGGCTTAGGGATTTCCTTCTTCTTCCCCAGCACAGACCCCTGGCTACTCCTCCTATTTTGGATATTGTGGATGATGTCTTTTCTGAGTCTAATTTAACTCCTGACTCCTTTCTTCCGGCCCCTGCTAAGCCTGATAGATATTACAGAGTCCCTGACTCCCACCAGTTTCTTTATAAAAATCCTACTGCTGATCCAGAAACCATTTCAAAGGGTCTTAAGGGTGTTAAGGCCGCCAGTGCTAAGAACCCTATTCCGTCAGATAAGGATTCTAGAGCTTTGGAGAGATGGGACAAAAAAGTGTACACTTCTGCTACTTTATCTATTAGGGCTTTAAATTGTCAATTTCATATGTTGAAATATCAGCAATACCTTTTGTCTGTTATGAAACAAAAACTGGGCACCATTTCTGCATGTGCAGACAATAAGGAATTACATGATTTGATACATGCTACTGAGCAGGTGGGAAAGCATACCTTACACTGTGGTTTTGATGCTTTGGAGGCCTCTTGCAGGGTGGCTGCCACTGGCACGGTCATTAGAAGGCATGCTTGGTTAAAGGAACAAAATTTGCCTGATCCAGTGAAAGCAAAGTTACTGGATGCTCCTGTTCAACATAATGTTTTGTTTGGGTCTAAGGCTGAAGAGGTTATAAAGAAAATGGAGGATAAGGCAAAATCCATGCAAATGGTTAAGGATTTCTTACAAGTTCAGCCTCCTAGATTTAGCAGAAATTGGCCAGCTAAAAATTGGCCCTTTCCCAGCTTGGACAGGCCTCAGAGGAGTAGATATAGGTGCCCCAGAGGGAGGGCCCAAGCACAGACCTCTTATAGACCTAGACAGTGGAGTGCTTCCACCCCCAGGGGTGGAGAAGATAGGTCTCAACCTTACAGGAAACAGGCTCAATGACTCCCCCTGCATGGCTCCAGGAACCTCTCTCCTGGAAGCTACTCTGGGGGGAAAACTTTCTCTTTTTCACCGAAATTAGACTTACATAACCCAAGACAAGTGGGTTCTGGATGTAGTTTTAAGAGGTTACAAATTCCACTTTCACACCTTACCAAAACCAAACGGATGGCCAGACCTACTAAAAACTCAGTGGGCAGAGGCATTAAAACAGGTGAGGTCCCTCATGGCTATGGTTGCCATAGAACTGGTTCCAAATTCAGAGACGGGACAAGGCTTTTATTCAAGACTCTTTCTAGTTCCCAGAAAGCAAAATACTTGGAGACCCATCCTGGATCTGTCAGTCTTAAACACTTTCCTGGATATACCAAAGTTCAAGATGCTTACTCTGCAGCAGCTCCTGCCAATGTTGAGCAAAAATGCATGGATGGTGACATTGGATTTAAAGGAGGCTTACCTACACATTCCTATCAGACAGGAGTGCAGAAGATACCTCAGGTTCAAGACAGGCTCAAAACATTACCAATTCTCTGCGCTGCCCTTTGGCTTGTCTACTGCGCCCAGGGTCTTTACCAAGTGCCTGGCACCAGTAGTAGCTTACTGCAGACTCAAGGGAATTCAAATTTACCCTTATCTGGACAACTGCCTTATTCAAGCAGACAGCAAGGACATTTTACTCCAGCACTTGGAATTTGTTCAGAATCTACTCAAATACTTGGGATTCACTGTGAATGTAAAAAAGTCAAATTTGACACCCACTCAACAGATAACTTTCCTGGGTGCTCTTTTAGATACAACAACCCAGATGGCGTTCCTGCCATCAGAAAAATAACTACAGCTGGCTTCAACTTTCAAAAGCCTGGCATTAATGTCTCAGCTAACTGCAAGGAAATTCCTGCAGGCTTTGGGTTACATGGCTTCCTGGATCCTACTCATACCATATGCAAGACTGCATATGAGGAAGATACAATGGTACCTAAAAAGCGTATGATCCCAGCATTGTCACAGTCTGGAAACAGTGATTGCTGTCTTGCCATGCCTGCAAAAGGAATTTCATTGGTGGGCCATGGCATGTCTTCAAAACAAAGGGAAAGCCTTCAGTCTACCTCCAGCCTACCAAGTGATAACCACGGGCGCCTCGGATTATGCATGGGGAGCCCACTTGCAGGGGAAAGGCCTGCAAGGTTTTTGGACAGAGGATCAGAAGCATCTACATAACAATTTCAAAGAGATGTTAGCTGTGCAGAATGCCCTCTTGGCTTTCAGGGATCTTTTACAGCCAGGGCAGCTTCTGATACGGACAGACAACACCACAGTTATGTGGTACATAAACAAGCAAGGGGGTTCACACTCCTATCCCCTTTGCAGACTAGCCATGACTCTATGGAACACAGCACTAGCTTGCAAAGTGGACCTACAAGCTCAATTCCTGCCAGGGAAACAAAACACTCTGGCAGACGGCCTGAGCAGGAACCTGTCAGACCCACACGAGTGGATGCTGGACACCCAAATATTCAAGATGATTACAGAAGCCTGGGGCTGCCCGGACATAGATCTATTTGCATCTCCCCACAACTACCAGTTACAGACTTTTTGCACAAGGACGTATCACAAGCTAGCATGGAAAGTGGATGCTCTCTCATTCATTTGGAGGAACCTCTCGGGGTATGCCTTTCCACCACTACCTGTTCTACCAAGGATGTTATTAAAAATAAAACAGGACAAACCAAAGCTGATCTTACTAGCCCCGAATTGGCCTCGACAATTTTGGTACTCAACACTGATAAATCTATCCCAGGAACCTCCTTGGATTCTACCTCAGATTCCAAATCTTTTGTCTCAACATCAGGGCCAGGTCTTGCACTCTCATATCAAAACTCTCAGCCTGGCAGCCTGGCGTATTCACGGCCTATGATTAATCCTACCCTATCCAAACAGGTCATGGATATTATCCTAGAAGCCAGAAGGCCTAGCACTAGGAAATCTTATGAAGGTAAATGAAAGAGATTTTGCACCTGGATGCATGCTCAGGAATCAGATCCTCACATTCCAAATATTCCATTGATTCTACATTACCTTACAGATATGTTGCATAAGGGTTTATCTTTTTCCTCCATAAAAATGCATGCCTCAGCTGTCTCTGCACATTATAATAAAGATCCTCCAATTTTTTCACATCCACTTCTGAAACCGTATCTCAGAGGAGCAAAGAATTTAAGGCCCCCTAGGACACCACCCATTTTTGCCTGGGATCTCAATTTTGTCCTGGAAAAACTTACTCTGCCTCCTTTTGAGCCTGCTGCCACATCTGATATAAAGTATTTATCATGGAAGACTGTTATCCAACTGGCTTTAACTTCAGCCAGGAGATTCTCGGAGTTACTTGCGCTCATGGCTGTGGAACCTTACATTATTTTTCATCAAGACAGGGTTTCTTTGAGGACTAACCCTACTTTCATGCCTAAAGTGGTTTCTAAAGTAGCTTTAAACCAAGCTATTCACCTGCCAACTTTTTTCCCTAATCCACAAAATAAGGGGGAGAGGATCTTGCATTCTTTGGACGTGCACAGGCAGCTTCGCTTTTACCTGGACAGAACCAAGGATATCAGGGAAACAGAACAACTGTTTGTTTCTTATGCAGCAAATTCCCAAGGCAAAGCTATTTCAAAACACAAACCACAAAAGAAACGAAAAAAAACGGTAAATCCACAAAGCGAGGTCCTTGTCAGCAGACAAAACCAGACACAAAATAAAAACCTTAACGCGTTTTATTTTGAAACCAAGACGCCGCACGCATAACTGGCCTCTTCAGAGGTAAAATAAACAATTAAAACTCACACTCCATTAATATCAAGGCAAATAGGAAATGACATCCTCAAATTTCCTCAGAGCAGCAATCACCTTTTAAAAAAACAGTAGTCACATACAATATAAAGCTACAATTCTCCATGTTAATTAATACGATAGCTAGTGTGTAAGCTTTATATGAAAACATATATAAAATAAACTTTGAAAAAATACTAATAAATAAAAGTTAACATAAAAAATAATAAATAATAATAGTTAGTTAACCACAGCTTTTATTAACAGGACCAACTATACTACCAGGAATACCTGCAATGTATGTGTGTATAAATACCTTTGCAGGAGGGTTAAATTAACTGTTGTTACAACATGATAATGTCATTGAACCTATTTTTATCAGGTCGCTTCTATAGAGTGTAAAAAACATTGTCTCTAATAGTAAATATTTTAACTTCTAATAGTTCTATGTGTTCCTACCCTGTTTTTCACAGGACACTGACAGCAGGTTAAATATAAATTACCTAAAGTAACTTTTTAGCTTTAAAACAGGGGCTATGTTACAGTTGCTGTTCAAGCCTGGGTCCCTAAATGCGTCAAGGCGTAACTGCCATTCTAGCTCCCTGTTTTCTAAAATCAGTGAGAAAGGACCTCCCCTAGTCCTTAATGGTACATGGTCAATGGCCATAAATTGGAAAAGATGATGTTCATACATCCGGTCCCTTACACGACGATCACCTTAAACTGTGAGAGTAAATCTATTATTTACATCGCCATGTGTAATTGTTGCCAGGCGTTTTACATCGGTAAAACGGATCGTCGTGTAAGGGACCGGATGTATGAACATCTCTACGCCATTAAAAACAACAAGTGCGACAATGCACTGGCAAAACATATAGGTTTAAACCCAGGCCACAGTTTCCAATTTATGGCCATTGACCATGTACCATTAAGGACTAGGGGAGGTCCTTTCTCACTGATTTTAGAAAACAGGGAGCTAAAATGATTTAGGGACCCAGGCTTGAACAGCAACTGTAACATAGCCCCTGTTTTAAAGCTAAAAAGTTACTTTAGGTAATTTATATTTAACCTGCTGTCAGTGTCCTGTGAAAAACAGGGTAAAAAACAGGGTAGACCCTTTAGCCTTTAGTAAGCATACAGGAACACATAGAACTATTAGAAGTTAAAATATCTAATATTAGAGACAAAAGGACATAGTAATAATGTTTTTTTACACTCTATAGAAGCGACCTGATAAAAATAGGTTCAATATTGGTCCTTTTTGACGACATTATCATGTTGTAACAACAGTTAATTTAACCCTCCTGCAAAGGTATTTATACACACATACATTGCAGGTATTCCTGGTAGTATAGTTGGTCCTGTTAATAAAAGCTGTGGTTAACTAACTATTATTATTTATTATTTTTTATGTTAACTTTTATTTATTAGTATTTTTTCAAAGTCTATTTTATATATGTTTTCATATAAAGCTTACACACTAGCTATCGACACTAACATGGAGAATTGTAGCTTTATATTGTATGTGACTACTGTTTTTTTAAAAGGTGATTGCTGCTCTGAGGAAATTTGAGGATGTCATTTCCTATTTGCCTTGATATTAATGGAGTGTGAGTTTTAATTGTTTATTTTACCTCTGAAGAGGCCACGGATTGCCGTGGCGAAAACGTCTTGGTTTCAAAATAAAACGCGTTAAGGTTTTTATTTTGTGTCTGGTTTTGTCTGCTGACAAGGACCTCGCTTTGTGGATTTACCTATTTCAAAACAGACCATTTCTAAATCGATTGCTCATGGAATCAGATTTTGTTACTCTCATCATGGAAAGCAAATCCCAGGAAAAATTAGGACTCACTCTACCAGAGCTGCTGCTACTTCAGCTGCCTTTCTCAGGGGAGTACCTACCAAAGATATTTTGGAAGCTGCAACTTGGAGTTCAGTGCATACTTTCTCTAAGCACTATAATCTCCCTCTTTATTCTAAGTCTAGGACAGGCTTTGCTTCTAGCCACCCCTTCTACTCTAAAACCACCACCCTTTATCTCAGCTTTGGGATTCTACCCTACAGTGATGACTGCAACAGTGAAACACAATGAACATAGTACAGTTGTGTACACTTACCATAAATGTAGATGTTCGAGTGTCTTCACTGTTGCAGTCTGGGTTACCCACCCTCCTGTCCCCTCTTATACTTTTATTGGTGTGATTCCCTACTTCACCCTTCTTCTGAGGTGTATTTGCTACAGGGTATGGGGTTTGTTGTATGTTACATTTTTGTTTTACTTTTTGCCTTCATTTTTGGGCACCTGACATCTGGGGCAAGAAAAACCGGAGAACATGGTGTCGGCTGGGAGCTTTGTACCCCTGGCGCTCTGACGTCAGGGAGGGTGAGTACACAGCCGACGCCAGACCCAGACTTTGGGATTCTGGCCGACCGAGGGCTGCCTGCCGGCAGGAAGAACCCAACAGTGATGACTGCAACAGTGAAGACACTCTAACATCTACATTTATGGTAAGTGTACACAACTGTACTTTTCCTCTGGATAGCTAGCCGTCATTCACTGAGGTGGGAAAGCTTTTGGAATCATTCAGACTGTGATAACTGCAACAGTGATTTGTATGACATGGTATTGTTTTGTAAGAAACTTACCATACACACTAAAAAATCTACCTCGTTTTCTTTTCTTAAAGAGGGTCCTGATTTTACCTTTGATGCTACATTTAAAGTGGGTGTGTGCATTCATCCCAAATAAGGTAGTCACATAAGTGTGTGGGGGGTTACTTACATCTGGAAAACTGGCTGTGTGTGTGTCTGTGTCTGTGTGATCCTCTTACGATGACTGCAAAAGTTTCTGTCTTGTGCCTTAAATAGCCAGTGTTTTAAATCAGATATACCTGTTGCTCAGGCTGCTGCAGAGAGACTGACCTACTGCCAGCTGTGATATTGAGAAAAGAGTTTATTCTCATTTATTGTCTGCACTTTTGATTTAATATCTCTGTAATCTGTACAACTGTCTTTTTCCTACCTACCTCCCAGTCCTTGTTGTGGTCTTTTTATCTTGGTGGCTTTGAGTTGCCCGCCTCTGGTTTAAAGTTGATATTGGACACCTACCCCCCCCCCGTCACATTACATCAGCTCATTCTACTGTTAATAGTGAGAACTTAGCAAAGGCCCACCCCTTTAGCTTCTGCATATTTTATTATTCATTATCTTCTGCCTCTTCACTTTCTACTTAAGAAAAAAAAAATGTTTCCTACCCTACCTTTCCTGGCACTAGTGTAACCCAGATACAGATTTGCTGTATCCAAGATTTTTTGTAAGCTTCGGAGCGGTGCTCTTCAATTTTTTTCCCTTAGATCTGCTAATTCTGTGCTCTCCTGCACTTTTATTAGCTTATTAGTCTACCACTTTAAACTATTCCCTGTGCCAGAAAGTCTGCTCTTCAAACTTTCCCTTAGAACTAGCTGGTTTCTCAGCAGTAGCACTAAAATCTGAATCCCTGTGACTAGCACTTGCTCTAAAACCTGCTGGAAAGCACTGGGAAGCCCTAAACGGATACAAGCACTCAATGCAAGCTCACAGCCTATAATTGCAAAGTACCGTGCCAAAGTAATGGAAAACAGCTCTTGTACTTTACAAAAGGAACACCGAACCAGGCATGTCCAAGGGTCAGCTTCCGGTGATTTCTCCTTTCCACCTGGTGAATCTGGGCATACTGGGGCAATGCAGCAATTGCCTCATGTACACAGACAACCCTCTCCTCCTACCACCTATCACTGCAACCTGCGAGAGATGCACCTACATAGCCAAACTGGAAGCAAAGCTCTCTCCACTCAAGATTGTGCTAGACAGTCAAGAGGAGAAGGTTGCCACCTGCACTACACCTCAAGCAACACATAGCCCTTCAAAACTCATGCCACCAACATCCACACGTAGTAACACTAAACCCACTTATGCGGAGGCCCTTAACATTAACCTGCCCAAGTAAACAAGGACCTCCAAAGCTGATATGCAAGCAAACACCAATCACAACTAAAGTGTCACATAGCTCACAACACCAGGGTGCCACCCAACAACAGCCCCTATAGCAAGACAACGTACCCAACACTTTAGTCATAGGTGACTCTATAGTCAGACACACTGATGTCCCACTCACCAGGCTGAACAAGGAGAAAATTACAGTCAGCTGCCTGTCGGGTGCCAAGATCCACCACATCACGTATGCACTCAAGTCACTCCACAGCAAGTACAAATATGAGACTGTCATTGTCCATGTTGGAGTGAATGACTTGAGACATACCTCCCTGGACTACATGAAAAGAGACATGGAAGAGCTCTCAGATCATGTGGCCCAGGCAGGTATGACCCTAGCCCTGAATAGCATCTTGCCTTCACCCAGAATGATACCACAGTATAAGGACAAAATGATTGACTTCAACAATTGGATAAGTTTCTGGTGTCATTCAAAGGGGATCCAGTATCTGTCTTCCTGGGACGACATGATCGACAAACCACGATGCTTTGCCAGAGATGGTCTGCATCTGTCGCCCCTGGGATTTAGGTTACTGGCTAAGGCTCTTGCCACCCCTATAGTGCTTTTTTTTAGGCAAGGCTCAAAGGACAAAACCACCAACCATAACAAATATAAGCATGCAAAATCTGAAAGTAATGCTACTCAATGCTAGAAGTCTAAACCTCAAAATGCATTCTCTCGAGGCACTCCTAAAAAATGTAGAACATCGATATCTTTGTAGTAACTGAGACCTGGTTCAAGGCTCCAGAGAGCACCCCTGCAATACCAGGCTACAACTCCTACCACACTTTTTGGCCACCTAATCAAGACTGAAACATTAAAGGCGGAGGAGTGTCCATATTCACCAAGGATATTCACACCTCCAGGCTAGTTGTCCAACACAATGCATCTGAAATTCTACAGGTACAACTAACACTAGGTAAGACTGCAATCCAAACTCTAGTTTGCTACAGATCCCCCACCATACCCCAAGATTCTCACTACACCTTTCTAAGCATACTGGAAAATATTAAGATACAACCAAACACCCTAATACTGGGTGATTTCAACTACCCTGCCATACTACTCGGGTACCAACACCTTTGCCCAGTGGTTCTTGGAATTCATAAATTCCAGCGCCCTGGAATATCTAATCCATTGTCCCACCAGGGCCTCAAATATCCTAGACCTGGTCATTACCAACATGGGAGATCAGTGCTCCACACCAGTGGTCACCCCCTCGTTGGTCAGGTCTGACCATAAGTTAATCACCCTTGATGTCCACATCCCACCCCCACCCCAGTAGGGAAACCTCCATAAAAAACTTCTCCAAAGCTAACCATGCTAATCAAGTCAGAAGTGACAAACTTCATGACACCCATGCAGACGAGAACTGAAAGTTCGACTACTGAATCCTACACTAATGCACTGTACGAGCACATCCACTTGTGCATGAATCGTGCCATCCCAGATAGAACCAAGACACTCTCCTCCAAAAAGGAAGCCAATCTGGTGGTCCACTGCCGAAAACAAACTATAAAACAAAAGGAAGAAACTGTTGCAGAAAAGAGGAAAATCCCAGGATGCAAAATACTCCCTTACCAGCCCCAGTAAGAAGCTGAGATCCCTCATAAAATCCTCCAAAGCTAGTTATGGAAATAAAATTGCTAAAGATTCCAAGGACAACCACAAGGCATTCTACAGTTATGTCAAGAATCTAAATGGCAATGCTCAAATCTGCTCTGAGCTTCAACAGAATGACATTAAATATACTGATCCCAAGGATATTGCCAATATCCTGGCAGATCGATTCAGTGCCAACTTCACCCCCCTCTCACCCCTAAAGACCCATCTCAATACCAAAAGATTGCCAAATTCCGGTAATCACGGCCACACAGGTAAGAAATGCACTATCCAAAGCTAAGAATACAGCAACCATGAGACCAGACGACATCCAGGGCTGTGTACTACATGAACTACAAAATGAACTGGCACCTCACCTATGTGTCATGTTTAATCTTAGTCTCACCTCAGGCTTCGTGCCCAATGAGTGGCACACAGCTACAGTTATCCCACTCCAAAGGGGGGATCCTCCTTGGATCCCGGGAACTATTGTCCCATCAGTTTGACGAGCCTGATCTGCAGAGCCATGGAACACGTTATCATGGAACTTCTAAACAAAGATATTGGCAATCTTCAAACACTGGACCCCACCCAGTTTGGTTTCGTAAAGGGCCAATCTTGTCCCCCACTCTGGATTCATAGATAAACTTACTAAGTTGGGCATTAATCCCTACGTCACTCGATGGGTTGCCAACTGGCTTATTGACAGAACCCACACTGTAAATGTTGCTGACTCAAAATCCAGCTCCTGACAAGTGGAGTACCTCATGGTTCAGTCCTGGGACTGCTCTTATTTGCCATCTACTTCTCCGAAGTACAGGCCAGCACTAAGGGACTCTGGCTAACAAAGTTTGCAGATGACTGCAAACTGGGAGCCATTATTGAATCCCCAAATGATGTGGATATTGTACAAAAGGCCCTTACAGAAACAGATGCTTGGTGCCAGAGCCATGGGCTCAAGCCCAATGCCAAGAAATGTATAGTTATACCCTTTGGGAAAAAACATGTACCCATGAGTTACCACATAAGTGGCAGTACACTAAACACCGAAAGTGTGATAAGGAACTTAGGGACACAGGTGGACAGTGGTCTCACCTTCGATAACCACATAGCCACAACAGTCAGGAAATCCTTCTATGTGGCACATCTCATCACTAAGGGCTTTTCATCCAGAAAAAAGGAGGTCATTGTCCCACTGTACTCACCCCTCATTAGACCCATTATAGAGTACAGTGCCCCGTTTGGTATGTACCTCACAAGACATGCCATAGAAATACCTCACTAAAAGAATCACAAGCCTAAAGCAGATGCCCTATGCTGACCGTGTAAAAAAAAAAAAAAAACTCCAGCTATACTCTGTTGCATATCGCCTACTCAGAGGTGATCTCTGCTTAACATACAAGGCCATGTCAGACTCTGAACTGCTGGACATGCTACACTTAAAGAAATCCCAATCCCTCAGAACCACATGCTTCAGGGATCTAAACCTGGTCATCACAATGAACAAAACATGCTGGAGGGATAGGTTCCTGAACCAGAGACTCCCCATATCCTGGAATAGACTGCCCATATATGTCAAGCTGAGCGCCTCTTTTGCCCTCTTCAAAAGGAACCTTAATGATTGGATGGGAGATAGGAAATTCACCCTGGGGATCACGTAATTCGTCCTGTTAGACAGTGGACCAGGGAAGTAAATATTCTGGGAAGAAATAGCCAGGGAATTGTCATGGCTAGGCTTGTATAGGCCCTAGGGCCAATAGCCTAGTACCAACCTATGAACCTAAAAATGGTCCTACTTAAACATCTATTGTTGTTGCAAGTTCCTTATACAACTGTACTTTAGTATTGGCATTTTTGTTAATTTGAAAGCATGCCTTTTTATCAGCAAGAGCTACAGAGTTACTGAATTTTGTGCCTAAGATTTTGAAAAAAAAAATCATCAAGGAAGGCAAAAAGTATTTGGATGCGCAGCAGTTTTTGGATGTGACATCAGACCATATAGTAAATGATGACCATTTGGTGGAAGTTTATCTGGAGATCTCACAAGTAAGAACTTGGCATTGAGGTGTTCTGGGTTAAACTGATATAAATGAGATCTGGAAAGTAAGTAAAGAGCTTTCAGCTTATGTAGCTAAAAGCTAAAATGCAAGATGATATTGTTGAAGCTATAAGCTCTCACATGGATATCTTTGAGCCCCTTAAACAAAAAGAGAACCGTAACTTAAGATACATATGCATCTGTTATAGTAGATCTAGAGGAGGTAACTCAAAGGCAGGTTAACTTTGAAGATCGGACATGCCAGAGAAATATTTGTGTCATTAGGATGCCTAAAAAAGGAAGAAGAGCAGGACTGTGAGGCCTTTGTGCAGAAAAAAATTGGCAAGTCAGGACTGCATTTTGTCTTTGCATTGGCATCAGGGCAGGTGTGTAAAACCGATGACAGGCAAGTTTAATTTCATAATGACTGCATATCCTCTACTCTGTATCAAAGAAGACATTTTGTGGTAGATATGAGGGAATGTGTGAGAAAGTTGTGATTACTGATGCTTTACCATGCTGTATTTCAAGAATATTTATAGGTGGATTTTAGTCGTTTACAGATTCCCAGGCTACCCTGCAAGCCCCAAAGGGTTGGAAGGGCCAGAATTAACTTTAGATGTCAAAAATAGCAAAATTGATGAGTCGATGAAAACTGAAACACTAACGTTTTTGCACTGAATAACTTAAATTATTTAGGTTATCTGTGCAGAATGAAGACCTGGAGACTTCAGTACATATGACACAGAGACTTCCACATGTTCTGGATCAAATGAAGTTTATAGAAAGTGAACATTATGTACTAGTGCATAACCCTCACCTGTCAAGAACTGCATAGAACATCCCTGATTTTGCCTCATATTTTTTGTCCTATCCTTCATAAAACTTTTGATTTGTTGGTTGATCGCTGAGGTTACTGTCAGTCAGACAGTAAAAACATACATTACAGTTCCATACTTCTCATTCAAAAAATGCATTTCGATGCAAAATCTGTAAATCTGTTGTTCAAATAACTTTTTAAGTGAATTAAAATAACATTTGAAAAATGGCCCCTGATTGTGGATCTTGGCCCCCACTTCTTGAGCAGAAAAGTTGAGGTTTGTGTACTGGAGTTGTGTGAGTATTAATAAATGTACCTGTTGTGCAGCATTAGGTAGCTTTTTCTTTTCTAGAGAAAAATGCTTGTAGTTTAATGTTAAAGTTAATTGGAAATACGATTAGTATGAGCGCATTTGCTTTGTATTACTTCATTGCCACCTTCTGTTGTGTATATTGTGATGTATTTTCATTACACTGTGTTTAATTGTATTCTGCTTTCTGTTGCATATTTAAACTAGGAAAGAGACAAGCTGTGTCTCGAGTCACACAGAAATTAGAGCAGGTCAGCTAAGGCCAATTGCCTATGAACTGAGGGAAGGAGCTAGGACCCAAACCTTGTATTTAAGGGGATAAAGTAAAACATTTCAAGACTTTACTGGAAAAGCTCACTCACACTCTGCCATAGACTGCTGTGAGGGGAACGTTAGTTTGTTTTTCTTGTATAGCGTTCTTGTCATTTTCTCTGTTTCATTGCCACCTTCTGTTTTGTATAATGTGATGTATTTTCATCAGACTGTGTTTATAGGCTCATAGGTAAGTACTAGGCTAGCTGCCCTTGTAGGCCGTTTTAAGCCTAGCCAGTTTCCCCTTTTGTGTCCAAAATAATCTATCCCATTTGGTTCTAGATTAACCTTGCCCATCCCATGGTCAATAATTATATATTACCCCTAATGAGAATAACTGGGGTCATACCATAGATAATTTCAGGGGACCTATACATGGGATAAAGCATTTAGGAACTGTATCTGCCCATTAGTAGTATGGGGGCAGTCCTGGTATAAACTTTCTGCTTTCCATCCATATATCTAAGTTGCACTTGAAAATGGACAAGGATGAACTTTATTTTATGTAGATGGGGAGTTTTAATTGTATTCTGTTTTCTATTGCATATTTAAACTAGGAAAAGAGTCCAGATCTGTATTTCTTGTGAGTCACACAGAAATTAAAATTTCCCTACCCTCACACCGTGGTGGTGGTGAGTTTTTAAATTCAGCTGTCTCTAGTTGCCCCCCCCCCTTTTGTTAATTTGACCACATATTTCTTTCCCTAATTTTCTTCCATTGGCTTTTGTCTGTCACTAAGCAAAAAATGATCATTTTCAGAAGTCAGTCTCCTTTAGCTGTGTAAATGTATTCACCCACCCACTGTACTCCACAGAGCCAGAATATTAAGTGCCCACCCCCATCCAAATCTGTCTTACTCTTTAAATTATGGCGCTTCCCTTAGATGGCTAAATCTTGAGTTATCCCGCTCTTTCATATCAAACTGCTTAATGCATACTACAGTTCTTTGGATATTAACCCATTTTCCATCTTATCTTTAAAAGCTGCAAAATCTGGTCCAAGACCACCAATTATGGCAGAGCCCACATTCTGCCTGTCAGTAGTCATGTCAAGATTAGCTCTTCTGTTTTTCTGATGGTGAGAGAAGGAACATAGGGGCATTATTTCCGGAGATTGCTGATCATCAGAAAGCCTGATAAGTGCTTCATATGTGCCAGCTTGGAATTGTTGCTTCTGTTTTGTTCCTGGTGAGAGAAGGCGTTGAGGGCATTGATTCCTGACTGCCTGTGATTGGGCCAATGAGTGTCTGTGTGGGACCTTCCTGATTGGTCTGTTTGATGAATTCAAGGTATCTACTAGGAAAAGGGTACAGCAAGCCTATAGATCCTTGCATCATCTGGAACAAGACTGTTGATCATCAAAGAGCTTGTGGTGGTCTCTTCTCATTTTGGGACTAGTGCTGCTGTTTTGCTTCTGGTGAGACAAGAAGCAAAAGAGCATTGTATGCCAGCAGCATGAAACTGTGATGAGACCTGCACTAGTAATAGCCAGGCATTAGCCAATTAGGTGAATCCCCATTATTCATCATTCTTGACAAAGCTAATTCTTTTTTCTTTTCAGTAAGTACTGTTTGGTTAGCTGCTGTCTAACCTAACTTCAAAATATCTCCCTAAATGCTTCTTCCCTAAATCATCAGGGTCTACTTTCCCCTCAAGTGTTTCGCAAGTATAGACACAGGAACTTTGAGTTGACATTTTTCATTTAAAAGCATCCTTATTTCACAAATACCTAGTTGCACACAGGGCAATTACTTTGCAGTGACAAGCACTGCCCCCAGAGTTGCAAGCCAGAAACTCCTGATTTTAGTTTATATTCTCACTGCAACGGTTTAATCAGTAAAAAAGGGCTTGTTGCCACTAGTATGAACTTTCCCACTGTCTCCATTACCAGCTTGGTGGATATGTGCATCCTAAAGCAATGTGGAAATTGCCTCATGTTTACTGTTAACCAGCTAATTCTCAAGCAAACTGATAAGGTATGTGTGAAATGTATTTACAGTGTCACTGGAGGCAAAGTTCTCACATAAAAACAATCCTAATGTCAGTCATGTTGTCAGTAGTACACACACTGCTCCCATCACACACAGTACAAAGCAGACACATAGGCCCACATGCTGAGGCACTTAAATGTAACCTTCCTAAACATCAAAGACCTGCTAGATGAAGTACACACAACAAATGCCTTCAGCAGCCCCAAATGTACTCTTTCAAAACAACACCCACATCAACACGTGCAGTCACATTGTATGGAGCATCTACTTCTAAGCCCCTAAGGCAAACTACCACACAATCCAATATTCTGGTCATTGGAGACTGCATTGTGAGAGACACTGATGTCCCTCTTACCAGGCTGAGTAAGGATGAAGTCACAGTCAGTTGTTTATCAGGGGCCTGGGATCCATTTTATTATTCATGAACTCAAGTCATTGGACCAGAAGTACCAATATAACTCAGTCAAAGTCCATAAAGGTGTAAATGACCTAAGACCGTACCTCTCTAGACTATATGAAGAGAGACGTCATGGTGTGTCCCAGGCTGGTATGAGTCTGGTACTGATGCCACAATACGCAAAGAAGATGACTAACCTGAATAACTGGCTTAGTTTCTGGTGTCAGTTTAAGGAGGTGTAATATTTGTCAGCATAGAAGAAGATGGTCAGCAGACCATGCTGCTTTACAAAGGAGGTCTTCACCTCTCCTCTCTGGGCATTTAAATATTAGTTAAACCATTGCCCTCCCCCATACTGCCTTTCTTAGGCAATGCCAAGCTGAAAGTACTAATGACATAGCAAATCAAAACCAAGAAAATCTAAAGGTATTAACTGCTCAATACTAGAAGTCTAAACAAGAAGCTCTACTCCCTTCCAAGTGTCCTTACCCGGACATCTGTGCAATCACTGACGCATGGTTTAAAGCTGCTGAGATCAAAGGCTACAATGCCTTCCACACATTTAAACCAGCTACTCACAGACACAGACTAAAGGTGGGGGTGTCTTGATTAACATCATAAATAAATATATCACAAAGCTGGTCAAGCAGAATGACGCACTTGAGCTTCCCCACTTTCGAATCACCATAGGCAGTATCCCATACCACTTCCATGCAAGCTGTAGGCCCCCCTCCATGACCCAGGAAACACGTAACGCTTATTTAATTTTACTGGAAGCACTCACTGTCCAACCCAATGCAGTATTTATGGGTGACTTTAATTACCTCACTGTTAACTGGAAAACATATACGACATCAAACATGCAGGCACAGAGATTCCTAGATTTAGTAAACAAACTCCCTGCACCAGATTTTCAGTACACCGACTAGGGGCGCAAACCTACTGCATCTGGCTCTCACTAATATGTGAGAGTGCTAGACACCCCATTGTGTAATGTCCTGTCTGATAAGGTCAGACCACAGAACGGTCTCCTTTGAAGTGAAAATAAAACCTGGATCCCAGCTTACTCTGGAATGTTCATGTACTCCTGTAAGGCTAACATCCTGCTATTAAGTGGTAACCTGGCAAAATTTCAAGCCCCTCTAAACCTTGAGAACACTGCTGCCTATGTAGAACTGTTCACAGAAACCCTGTACAAGTGTGTTAATAGCTGTTTAGAGGCAGCTGTACCCACGAGGAATAAGTACAGAACTAGCTCAAAAAAACAAGCCACCCTGGTAATCACAACATCTGCAGGCTGTATAACAGAAGGAAGAAAGTCATGGCAAAGATTAGGAGGTGTAGCACCCACCAGGATAGAAGCACTCTCATCAAGCTAAACAAATAGCTCGGAGGACAAATAATGTCTACAGAAGCCAAATTTTAGGTAAATTTGGCCTCCCAGGCCAAGGACAACCACAAGGAATTATTTAGCTGTGTCCTCAACCTCAAAGGTAATACACAGATGTCCTTCCATATCACTGTTTCAGTATTCATAACAATAGGGATTCCCTACCAAGGGCGGCCCAACATCCAGCCAGTACACCAAAGCCTTTAGGTTGCTTTAAGGTACACCATACATCACCCGTATGCTCCTCACTTAGCATAGGGCATAAAGGTGACTACCAGATGTACCATCCACAGAACATCTTTGCCACAAGTCCAAACGCAATCTCTGATCATCGGTTTTATCACCCGAGTCATTGCTGGTGTACCTAGCCATTCAGATAAGTGCCCTGTTGGGTTTTTTGCTTATCTTCTGTTGCTTTTGTTTTGTTGTTGGGTTTCATGTCATCCAGGAATGGAAAATGCCAGTGTAGGAGACAGATTCCCCATAAAAACCACCACAAGCAGTGTTTGTTTTGTTTAGGGGCTTCTCACAGTCATATATCCTGCAATATTTGTAAAGCTTTTGTAAAAGAGAAAATAGGTTTTATGCAGACTGCTGTACATAAAATGTGATGTACTTCACCATATGTAAATCCTGTAAAGGATTTTATGTTGGCAAGACGAGTAAGAGATTGAAGGATAGAATATTTAGTAACTCTTATGACATTAGAACCAGTAATATTAGCAATGCTTTAACAAAACACATCCTAGAAAATGTAGGGCACAATTTTGTTTTTAGAGTATTACAAATTGTTCATATGGGTCCTTGGGGGGGGGGGAATGACCTTACCAACTACACTGAAATGATGGAACTTAAATGGATCTTAAGGCTACAAGCTGATAAATACCCTGGTATAAATGCATGTGTTTCTTTAAAGCCAATATTGAAAGGAAGAAAGCTGGTTTAACAATGTTATTGGTTATTAATGGTTGCTAATTAACTAAATGTTTTTAAACCCTTTAGTAAACTTGTGTTTTTATGATCTGAAGAAGCGTTTGTTACACAACGCGAAAGTGCTTATCTGTTTTATTTTAATAAAATACATTTATATTGTGGAGCCGTGGTGATCCTGCCGTCTTTTATGCTTTGGATTTTTGCTGCTGTTCTGGCAGTGATCTCACCAGTAGTTGGGACTTGGTTTTTGTGTTTATAAAAAAGAAAATGCTTCTTCTTCTTTTGGCTTTTCCCGGTTAGGGGTCGCCACAGCGGATCACCTGTCCGCTCATGATTGGCAGTGGAGTTTTACAATGTCGAGTTGCCAGCCCGGCGCCCAACCTTCCACAGAAGGCACACACTCACACTTAGGGCCAATTTAGTGTGTCCAATCCACCTACAGCATGTCTTTGGGATGTGGGAGGAAACCGGAGCACCCGGAGGAAACCCACGTGACCACAGGGAGGACACGCAGACTCTGTACAGAAGGCACCCCAGCCGAGGATTGAACCGGAGAATCTCTTGCTGTGAGGCGGCAACGCTAACCGCTGCACCACTAAAAACAAAATGAAACCAAACACCATTTCCGACCACCAGGAGCTTTATTACACAATAGCAATCCTGAGCACTTTTGTCTTTATAGTAATAAGACTTCATCAGATTAAAAGGATTGTTGTAAAATACATACTTAAATAGCAGTGAACTGATTAATCGACCAGTCACAAAGTGAATGCAATTAGTTAATTTAAAAACACCAAGGCAAGGCAAACAACCAGCACAGAAACAGATTCCCACCCAACTTCCATAATAATAGCTCATATTGTTAAAAAGTGCATGCAGATTATAAAATAAATAAGTAAATATCAAGTGTGTATAAAATATTCATATATCAAAATTATTTGTGTTCATAAACTACAAGCTGAAATATGTAGAATCTCAAATGCCAATACGAATGTAAAATCAGTTGAATGTATATAAATATATAAATAAGTATATACATAAATAAATACACTGTATACATACATAAATACGAGCAAGTTTTAAACAGTATAATGTTAAACCTAATAAACCAGTATAGCAATAACTAGATTCCAGTGAAGTGGAAAAAAGAGAAGTAAAATGAGGTAGAATGAAATCAATAAAGTTAATAAAATCATATACAGATTATATATAGGCTGCTCTTAATTTTAAAATACAAGAAATTGACACAATATCATTAATAATTCATTTTGGCATTTGAGATTCTACATATTTCTGATGAAAGCTCTCAGGATTGCTATTTGTGTAATAAAGCTTTACTGGTGGTCAGAAAAGCTGCTGTTTTCGTTTTGTTTTGTCAGGCTTTTGTGCCAAACACCTTACACTGTCATCTTTTATCCCTCACTGTTTAGAAAAACAACTTCTAAAACTTTAACGAAAGACTTTATGGAGGGTACTTCCAGGCCAGAGGTTCAGTAATCTTCGAAGAAGTTCAAAAAGGTTAGGTCATATACTTTGGATACGCCACTTACATCGGACATCTCTCTCAAAGTTGATGGAAAGCTCAGAGGTTTGCCTCGTTCTTGTTTCAGATTCCTATGCTGTGACCATTTCTGAGGCCGGCATGGATCTAGCTGCTCGCACGTCCTCGGAGGCCTTGCAGGCATCCATTTCGGACATTTAGAAAGAACCGCGGCTGATTATCACCAAAGGGCCTAATTAGGGTACTTCAGATTCTGTTGAGGGAGGGAGTCCTGACTACAATTATTGAGTGTAGGGCGACTTCGGAGCCTTCTTTGTTTCATAAGGCAAACGTCGCCTTTAAAAAAAAATGCACGTCATGCTTCATCCCTCTGCACAAAGGCTGGCCATTTACAAACCCGGAAAACCACAGGCCCATTAGTCTCAGTAGTCTCATATGCAAAGCCATGAAAAGAATTACCATGGAAATGATTAGTAATAACATAGGAAACTTCCAGACACTGGACTTAACTAATTTAGGTTCCGTCAAGTGCAGGTTGTGCCTCTTCAATTGTTGAACTTGTTTGAGAAGGTCAGAAAGCAGTAGATGAGGGCATACCTGTTCATACTGTCTGCCTTGACCTGACCAAGGCATTTGGCACAGTATCTCACTGTGGCATTGACAGACTTGAGGTTAGGTGTAAACACTTGTCACATGGTGGATAGCCAGCCCACTCAGACAGGGACCTAGGATTTTAGAATTGGTGAGTCTATTTCTCCAAAGAGGCCAGTCACAGGTGGGGGACCCTCAGAGATCAGACCTGGGAATGTTCCTTTTTGGCATCTCCTTCTCTGAAGTCATGGCCAACATCAAGGGCCTCTGGCTGACCAAATTTGCAGGTGATTGCAAATTAGGAGCAGTCCATCTCTCCCACCGACACTAATGTTCTCCAGGAAGAGCTGACACAGACTTATAACTTGAGTCAGAGCCATGGACTAAAACTAAATTCCAAGAAATGCATAATAGTATCCTTTGGAAAGTCATCCACCCCGGTAAGTATCATATTGGCAACATACCCCTAAGAGTTGACCCAGTAGTCAAGGACTTGAGGACATACAGACAGTAATCTAGTCTACTTTACAGTAGTGAGGAAGTTATTCTGTGTTGTGCAACTTATAAACAACGGTATAGCATGTAGGTCGAAGGAGACCTTTGTTCCACTGTCTTCAACATTAATTCGCTCTATCAAGTACATTACTCTCTTTGATATGTACCTAATCAGGTACATACATCAGCTGGAAAGTATACAGAGGTTCACCTCTGAATATAGGGCATAAGTAACATCTTATGCAGACCACCTCAAAGCCCTATCCCTGTATTTTGTCACCTACAGGCTGTGAGGAGATATATGCCTGGTATACAAGACATTATTGGACCCCACCCTGCTGGAGCTCCTGCATATCCGCAAAACAAACAGCACATAAATTAGCCATTCTAAAGACAAACCTTGTCTGTGATATAAATAAGACCTGCTGGAGAGGCAGATATGTAACTCCCTCTTCTGTGGAACAGGCTCCCCATCCACATGTAGCATAGTTCCTCCCCAACTCAGTTCAAGTGTAATTAACAATTGGATGAGGAGGAGGAAGTGCATCCCTGGTTTGGCACGTATATTTCAAATGAACACAGGTGTTCTGTAAATGGTTCATCTCCCAATCCTCTGCTTGCACTTATCAAGGGTAACAGAACATGTCATAGATTTGGGATGCATGGCAGGCTTATAAAGGCCCCAGTGGTCATTACCCTAGTACACACCTATAAAGCTATGAGTGAAGGGGATTCCTTCTTCCAGAGTGGGTTTATAATATAATAGAAATATGAGTATTGAATAAGTAAATATTGTTTTTATGCCTTTTTTTCCAATGTAATCTCAATAAGTATGGTGTTGTTTTGCTAACTTTCTCCTATAGCAAAATATGTTAAATAATGTTGCAGTCAAATGAGTACTTAAGTGAGAGCACTTGTGCAGTGTGGGGGACATGTCTTTCCTCACTTGTAGTGGATCTATAATACGGTTCTTGACATTTGAAATGTGGTTATTACTCAAATAGGCAGTCTGTGTATGGATGGAAAAGAGAACAGCACTGGATTATTAAGAGTAGTGTAAAGTTCTCTTAACACCTCCAATGTGGTTGGAGTGATGCAACTTTGTGTATGTGTGTGGGGGGGGTGGTTAATGAGGCATCTAGCTTTTGCTATCAAATGACATCCAAAATAAAAAGAAGTATTGCTTCTGTTTTCTGCTTCATGACAGATTTTCTCCAGTTTTTATTTATTCAAATTCTTATAAAATTGTGTTGATTGTATAGTGTAAATAGTTATATGCTATGGTTGTTTTAATAACTGAAGTTGGCTGATGTCCTTCAAGGATGCATCTGCAGTCATAACAAATGGGTTGTCCTGTCATCAGGCAGCCCTTCGGTCGGCCAGATTCCAAAGTCTGGGTCTGGCTTCGGCTGATGTCGCACTTCACCCAACGTCATCTCTGCTGGTCTTCGGGTATAAAGGCATCAGCCGACGTCATTTTCCTCAGTCTTTCTTGCCGCGCGGCGCCCGAAGCAGAAGCTGTTCGCAAGTGCCGGTCGGTCAGATCCAGAGATTACTACTACCAAATACTACTTCGAAGACTTCTAAAAAGCTAAGTACCCCGTTGGGGACTCTTTCTTGCCTCAGCCGATGTCAGAAAAAGTCAATAACTGTTTAACTTGTGGGAAACAAATACCTCATAAAGATTTCCACTCTTACTGCCTGCCGTGCTTAGGCCCAGACCACGACGTAGCAGCCTGTTCGGCCTGTGCTTCCTTCAACCGACGAATGCTTAGGCGTCGGTCGGAGTTTGCTGAACAGTTTTTCGGCTCAGATTTTGCGTACATTATGCCGTCGGATCCTCCGACTACCCAAATTGTTAAAAAATGCAAAGAAAAAGACCGACACTCGCGGTCCGCGGTTTCGGCCGAAACCACGGTTAAGCAAGCCGCGAGTGTCTCGGTTTCGGCCGAAACCGAGAAAACCGGAAAATCTTCAGCCGAATCCATGACCTACTGAGGCTCCTGCTACCTTAGTTGAATCGCCCTCAGAAGTTTTGCCTACTACTGTGGTTCCTAGTGATTTATCAGACACCATTCCTTTGGATGTCTCTACCCCAGCACGTGGTGCTGCTGGGCCTCCTGCAGCCATGTCTATTAAGGCCTTTGCCAGGGCTAAAGCAGCCAAAACTGTTAAATCAGTGCCTGCTAAGCCCCCCTCACACAGGCCCACTTCTAGTTCACAAATGCTTACTCTGGCAGAGGATTTAATATCCTTAATTAGGGGATCCCAATCTCACCCAGACAGGGCCTCTCAGCCCCCAGAAAAGAGACCTAGAGCAGAGCCCCCCGAGCCAGTGTCCTCTGATGATTCTTCGGATGACTCAGACATTACAGATCAGCCAGAAGCTCCCTTTTCTACTTATGAAGATTCCGATGCTGAAGAATCCATTCCATCTGCCTCTCCACCAGAGGAATTTTTCCTTTGGGGAAACCTTACATGCCATGAGAGAACAATTCCAATGGCAGGGACAAGATTTCTCAGATTCAAGAAAAAGGCTTAGGACATTTCTGCACTTACCACAACATAGGCCCTTAGCTATACTTCCAGTACTGCCTGTTGTGGATGATGCATTTAATGATGTTTGCACTGCTCCTGATACTTTACCTCCAGCTCCTGCCAAACCTGATAGATTTTACAGGGTGCCAGACACTCATCACCACCTATACAAGGCCCCACTTGCAGATCCTGAGACTATATCCCAGGGGCCTAAGGCAGTAGCCTCGACCTCAGCAAAAAACCCTATTCCTTCTGAAAGGGAATCCAGGTCCTTAGAGATGGGGAAAAAGTTTACACCTCTGCTACTCTCTCAGCTAGAGCTTTAAACTGTCAGTTTCATATGATCCAATACCAAGAGTTTATGCTTGATCAGTTAACTAAGAAGCTGTCCACTGATGACTCCTTAGATAAGAAATATGTTTTAGAAATGGTGAATAACATTCAGCAGGTTAGTAACCATTCTTTAAAATGTGGCTATGATGCACTGGAGGCTTCATTTAGATCAGCCATGACTGGCACAGTGATAAGAAGGCATGCATGGTTGAAAGAACAGGTCTTGCGGATCATGTTAAAGCAAAGCTGTTAGATGCTCCTATGGATAAGGCCAGTCTATTTGGTACACCTGCTCAGCAAGTAATGAAGAAAATGGAAGAGAAGGCAAAATCTGTACAAACAGTTAAGGATTTCTTACAGGTTCAGCCCCAAGGTTTAGCAGGAACTGGCCTGCCAAAAATTGGTCCTTTCCAGACTCCTCAAAATCTCAAAGAGGCAGGAATAGGCGCTCTAGAGGCAGAAATCAATCCAGAGGAGGTGCCTACAGAGGGCGACAGTGGCAAAGCAATAAACCAGGCACAGACACAACCACTGCCACTGCAACAGGACAATCACAGTGACTTGGCTCTGACACACGCCTACCAGGGAGCAAATAACAGCACCTTTAGGCGGAAAGTTAGCCTTATTTTCAAAAATTGGCACTATATCACAAAAGACAAGTGGATTTTGCAAACCATAGACCAAGGCTACAGGTTCCACTTCCACACCTTACCAGTAAAAGAGGAATGCCAAACCTACCTCCAAATCAAAAACAGAAGCTCTAAAGCAGATAGCGCAATTAACAAAGATAAGAGCTGTGGAAAGAGTACCAATAACAGAACAGGGCAAAGGATTCTACTCCAGACTCTTCCTAGTACCAAGAAAAGAAAAGTTGGAGACCTATTCTCGACCTGTCCATTAAACACATACATCATTGTCCCAAAATTCAAAATGCTGACCCTACAGCAACTTCTTCCCATGCTGGGCAAGGAGTGTTGGCTGGTAACTCTAGATCTCAAGGAGGCATACCTGCACGTCCCCATACCAAATTGCAGAAGATACCTCAGATTTCTTGCAGGATCAGAGCATTATCAATTCTCAGCATTGCCCTTTGGCTTATCTACTGCCCAGAGTATTCACAAAATGCCTGGCATCAGTAATCGCTCACTGCAGGCTACAGGGAATCCAAATTTATCCATACCTGGACGACTGCCTGTTACAAGCGGACAACAAAAGCAAGCTGACAACAGATTTACAAAGAGTCATTTGCCTACTACAAGCCCTGGGATACACAGTCAATTTACAAAAGTCAAGACTGATACCATCCCAAACAAGAACATTCTTGGGTGCGGAATTGGACACAGTAAAACAAATGGCATTCCTAACTGCAGAAAAACAAAAACAACTCCCTCTTTACTTCTTGGCATTAACAAAGCAGAACAAACTAACAGCAAGAAAAGTACTGCAGGCCTTGGGCTTCATGGCATCATGCATAATCTTGGTCCCACATGCCAGACTGCATATGAGAAAGCTACAGTGGTACCTAAAGAATTTATGGTCTCAACACATGCACAGCTTAGAAACCAAAATCCCACTAATACCATGCCTGAAACAGGAGTTCCTATGGTGGGCTCAAGCATGCCAGTCAAACCCAGGCTTGCCCTTCCACAACTTTCAAGCAAGCCAAACCATCACAACGGACGCCTCAGACCTAGGCTGGGGGGCGCACATGTTGGACAAATGCATACAAGGATTGTGGACTCCAGACAAGCTGCACCTGCACATAAACCAAAAAGAAATGCTGGCAGTAAAACTAGCAATCCAGAAATTCAGACCATTCCTCAAAGAAGGCCATTTAATGATAAGGACAGACAACACCACAGTCATGTGGTACATCAACAAACAGGGAGGCACTCATTTATACCCCCTATGCAGAATGACTCTGGACCTTTGGAATATGGCTCTGAGCTACAACATCCAGTTACAGGCAATATTTGTGCCGGGAAAAGAAAACACCCTAGCAGACTTGTTAAGCAGAACCACCTCGGATACTCACGAATGGATGCTACACCCGGAGATCTTCAAGGCCATCACAAAGAAATGGGGGATGCCACAAATAGACCTATTCGCATCCCCACTCAATCACCAGCTCAAAAAATTCTGCACAAGGACATACCACCCACTTGCATGGAAGGTGGACTCTCTATCCTTCAGTTGGAAAGGCCTGACAGCATATGCATTTTCACCTCTTCCTTTGATGCACAAGGTACTACTGAAAATCAAAGAGGAACCCAAGGATAATCCTGATAGCTCCGAATTGGCCAAGACAGCACTGGTATCCATTGCTGAGGAGCATGTCTCAGGGGAGAATGTGGTCAATACCCCTGATGCCCTTGATGTTAACTCAGAACAACTACAACATCATGCACCCAAACCTAAAAACCTTGCAACTGACTGCCTGGAACATCACATAGCAGCAACTAACCCAGACCTATCCCAAAGGGTTAAAGACATTATCCTTGAAGTCCGCAGACCTTCAACAAGAAGGAACTATGCAGGAAAATGGAAAAGATTTGTCATTTGGAGTACTGAAAGAGGAAAAGATGTGTCGAACATAGATATTGCTAACATCCTGGAGTACTTGGCAGAGCTTCTACATACAGGCCTGTCCTAATTCCTCCATCAAGATACATGCATCAGCTATTTCAGCAGAATACAGCTTCGATCCACCTGTCTTTTCGCATCCTCTACTCAGGCAGTTCCTCAGAGGGATCAAGAACGTAAAACCTCGTAGGAAACCACCATTACCAGCATGGGACTTGAACTTTGTGCTAGAAAAATTGACACTCCCTCCATTTGAACCAGCAGCAACAGCAGATCTACAACACCTATCATGGAAAACTGCTTTCCTACTGGCAATTACTTCAGCAAGGAGGGTTTCGGAACTACAGGCCTTAATGGCAGTACAACCCTTCCTAATCTTCCATCAAGATAGGGTGTCCATGAGAACTAATCCTACATTTATGCCTAAGGTGGTATCCAGAGTGTCTTTAAACCAGGCAATCCACCTACCTACCTTCTTTCCCAATCCACAGAACAGGGGGGAAAGACTGCTGCATACCTTGGATGTACATAGACAGATGTCCTTCATGGATGCATCTGCAGTCATAACAGCTGGGTTGTCCTGTCGTCAGGCAGCCCGTCAGTCGGCCGGATTCCAAAGTCGGGTCCGCTCGCTGATGTCGCACTTCACCCGGCGTCATCTCTGTTGGTCTTCGGTATAAAAGCATCAGCCGGCGCCATTTTCTTCAGTCTTTCTTGCCGTGGCGCCGAAGCAGAAGCTGTTCGCAAGTGCGGTCGGTCGGATCCAGAGATTACTTCTACCGAATACTACTTGAAGACTTCTAAAGCTAAGTACCCCATTGGGGACTCTTTCTTGCCTCAGCCGATGTCAGAAAAAGTTAATAATTGTTTTACCTGTGGGAAACAAATACCTCATAAAGATTTCCACTCTTACTGCCTGCCTTGCTTAGGCCCAGCCCATGACGTAGCAGCCTGTTCGTCCTGTGCTTCTTTCAACCGGCGAGCGGCAGGCGTCGTTCGGAGTTGCAGAACAGTTTTCGGTTCTGATTTTGCGTACATTATGCCGTCGGATCCTCCGACAACGCATTCTGCCAAAAAAGAGAAAGAAAAAGACCGACACTCGCGGTCCGTGGTTTCGGCCGAAACCATGGTTAAGCAAACCGCGAGTGTCTCGGTTTCGGCCGAAACCGAGAAAACTTATCAAAATACAGCTGAATCTACCTCTACAACTGAGGGCCCTGCTAACACTCTTGAATCGGCCTCAGAAATTTTACCCACTACGGTGCTTACCACTGACTTATCAGACACCATTCCCTTGGATGTCTCTACCCCAGCACGTGGTGCTGCTAGGCCTCCAGCAGCCATGTCCATTAAGGCCTTCGCCAGGGCTAAAGCAGCCAAGACTACTAAAACAGTGCCTGTTAAACCCCCCTCAACCAGGCCCTCTTCCAGTTCTCAAATGCTTACTTTGGCAGAAGATTTAATTTCATTAATTAGAGGATCTCAATCTCACCCAGACAGGGCCTCTCAGCCCCCAGAGAAGAGACCTAGGGCAGAGCCCCATCAGCCAGTGTCCTCTGATGATTCTGCTGATGAATCAGACATAACTGACCAGCCAGAGGCTCCTTTCTCCAATTTTGAAGATTCTGATGCTAAAGAATCCATTCCAGCTGCTTCCCCACCAGAAGAATTCTCCTTTGGGGAAACCTTGCATGCCATGCGAGAACAGTTCCAATGGCAGCAACAGGATTTTTCAGACTCCAGGAAAAGACTTAGGACCTTTTGCACCTTCCACAGCACAGGCCCTTAGCTATACCTCCTGTTCTCTCTGTGGTGGATGATGCTTTCAATGATGACTGCTCCGCACCAGATTCTTTACCCGCAGCCCCTGCCAAACCAGACAGATTTTACAGGGTGCCAGATACTCATCACCACCTTTACAAGGCCCCTCTTGCAGAGCCCGAAACTATTTCCCAGGGTCCCAAGGCAGTAACATGACCATAGCTAAAACCCTGTTCCTTCTGAAAGGGAAGCAAAGTCATTAGACAGATGGGGTAAAAGGTTTACACTTCAGCCACTCTCTCAGCTAGAGCTTTAAACTGTCAGTTTCACATGATACAATACCAAGAGTTTATGCTTGATCAGTTAACTAAAAAGCTAACCACTGATGAATCTCTTGATAAGAAATATGTATTAGAAATGGTAAATAACATACAGCAAGTTAGTAACCACTCTTTAAAATGTGGCTATGATGCACTGGAGGCTTCATTTAGATCAGCCATGACTGGCACTGTAATTAGAAGGCATGCATGGCTAAAGGAGCAAGCTTTACGGATCATGTTAAATCTAAATTGCTAGATGCTCCTATGGATAAAACAAGTTTGTTTGGTACACCTGCCCAGCAGGTTATGAAGAAAACGGAAGAAAAGGCAAAATCAGTCCAGACAGTTAAAGATTTCTTGCAGGTTCAACCCCAAGGTTTAGCAGGAACTGGCCTGCCAAAATTGGTCCTTTCCTGACTCCACAAGACCTCAAAGGGGCAGGAATAGACGTTCCAGAGGCAGAAACCAATCCAGAGGAGGTGCCTACAGAGGGCGACAGTGGCAAGGTAACAACAGAGGCACAGACTCAACACCTGCCACTACATCAACACAGCCACAGTGACTTAATCCTAAACCCGCCTACCAGGGAACAAATAGCAGCTCCTCTAGGCGGAAAGCTAACCTTATTTTCAAAAACTGGCACCACATAACAAAGGACAAGTGGATTTTACGAACCATAGATCAAGGTTACGGTTCCACTTCCACACTTTACCAGACAAAAGAGGAATGCCAAATCTACCTCCAAATCAAAAGACAGAGGCTCTACAACAGATAATGGAGTTAGCAAACATGAGAGCTGTGGAGAAAGTGCCAACAGCAGAGCAAGGAAAGGGTTCTACTCCAGACTATTCCTAGTTCCAAGAAAGGAAAAAAGTTGGAGACCAATTCTAGACCTGTCCACCCTGAATACTTACATCATTGTCCCAAAATTCAAAATGCTGACCCTACAGCAACTTCTTCCCATGCTGGGCAAGGAGTGTTGGCTGGTAACTCTAGATCTCAAGGAGGCATACCTGCACGTCCCCATTCGACCAATCTGCAGAAGATACCTCAGATTTCTTGCAGGATCAGAGCACTATCAATTCTCAGCATTGTCCTTTGGCTTATCTACTGCCCAGGTATTCACAAAATGCCTGGCATCAGTAATCGCCATTGCAGACTACAGGAATTCAAATTTATCCATACCTGCGCGACTGCCTGATACAAGGAGACAACAAAAGCAAGCTGACAACAGATTTACAAAGGGTCATTTACTTGCTTCAAGCACTGGGATACACAGTCAATTTACAAAAGTCAAGACTGATACCATCCCAGACAAGGACTTTCCTGGGAGCAGAATTGGACACAGTAAGACAAATGGCATTCCTAACTACAGAAAAACAAAAAGAACTCCCTCTTTACTTCTTGGCACTAACAAAACTGAACAAGTTAACAGCAAGAAAGGTTCTGCAGGCCTTGGGTTTCATGGCATCATGCATAATCTTGGTTCCATTTGCCAGACTACATATGAGAAAACTACAGTGGTACCTAAAGAATTTATGGTCCCAACACAGACACAGCCTAGAAACGGAAATCCCACTAATACCATGCTTAAAACAGGAGTTCCTATGGTGGGCTCAGGCATGCCAGTCAAACCCATGCCTGCCCTTTACAAGGGTCAAGCAAGCCAGACCATCACAACAGATGCTTCAGACCTAGGATGGGGGCATATGCTGGACAAATGCGTGCAAGGATTGTGGACACAGGACCAACTTCACCTGCACATCAACCTAAAAGAAATGCTGGCAGTAAAACTGGCAATCCAAAAGTTCAGACCATTTCTCAAGGAGGACCACTTGATGATAAGGACAGACAACACCACAGTCATGTGGTACATCAACAAACAGGAGGCACTCATTCATATCCCTATGCAGAATGACTTTGGAGCTGTGGACCCTGGCACTCAGCTACAACATCCAGTTACAGGCAATATTTGTGCCAGGAAAAGAAAACTCTCTAGCAGATATGTTAAGCAGGACCACATCGGATGCCCACGAATGGCAGCTGCACCGGATATCTTCAAGACCATCTCGAAGAAATGGGGAATGCCTCAGATAGATCTATTCGCATCACCTTTCAATCACCAGCTCAAAAATTCTGCACAAGGACATTCCACCCACTAGCATGGAAAGTGGACTCGCTCTCCTTCAGCTGGAAAGGCCTAACAGCATATGCATTCCCACCTCTTCCTTGATACACAAAGTACTACTAAAAATCAAGGAGGAACGTCCAAGGATAATCCTGATAGCTCCAAACTGGCCAAGACAGCATTGGTACCCACTGCTGAGGAGCATGTCTCGAACAATATGTGGCCAATACCCTGATGCCTTTGATGCTAACTCAGAACAACTTCAGCACCATGCATCCAAACCTAAAACGCTGCAACTGACTGCATGGAACATCACATAGCAGCTGCTAATACAGAACTTTCACAAAGAGTTAAAGACATTATTCTTGAAGCACGCAGGCCTTCAACTAGAAGGAATTATGCTGGGAAATGGAAAAGGTTTGTCATTTGGAGTTCTGAAAGAGGAAAAGATGTATCAAACATAGATATGCCTAACATTCTGGAGTATCTGGCGAACTACTTCATTCAGGCCTGTCCTACTCCTCCATCAAGATTCATGCATCAGCTATTTCAGCAGAATACAGCTTTGATCCACCTGTTTTTCACACCCTTTGCTCAGGCAGTTCCTCAGAGGAATCAAGAATGTAAAACCTCCAAGGAAGCCACCATTGCCAGCTTGGGACTTGAACTTTGTGCTAGAAAAATTGACACTATCACCTTTTGAACCAGCAGCAACAGCAGACCTACAACACCTGTCATGGAAAACTGCTTTCCTACTGGCAATTACTTCAGCAAGGAGGGTTTCAGAACTACAGGCCTTAATGGCAGTGCAACCCTTTCTAATCTTCCACCAAGATAGAGTGTCCATGAGGACTAATCCTACATTTATGCCTAAGGTGGTATCCAGAGTGTCTTTAAACCAAGCAATCCACCTACCTACCTTCTTTCCCAACCCACAAAACAGAGGGAAAGAATACTGCATACCTTGGATGTACATAGACAGCTACGCTACTACTTGGACAGAACAAAAATAGCAGAAAGACTGACCAACTTTTAGTAGCCTATGCAACAGGAAGGGAAGGAAAAGCTATTTCCAAACAGACAATCTCCAAATGGATAGGAAATTGCATACGATTCTGTTACTCCTTCCATGGAAAACCAATTCCACAGAACATAAGACCTCATTCTACAAGGGCAACAGCCACTACCACAGCCTTCTTACGAGGAGTGGCTACCAAAGACATTATTGAGGCGGCTACTTGGACCTCCGTGCATACATTTGCCAAGCATTATAATTTACCTCTATATTCCAGATCCCGAGCAGGGTTTGCCACTGCTGTTCTGCAAGGGATCCTAAACACACCATAATCTACTTTTATCCTCCTCCCTAGTTGGCTATGGTATTCTACCCAGTTGTTATGACTGCAGATGCATCCATGAAGGACATAGTACAGTTTTGTACCTACCATAAATGTAGATGTCCGAATTGGATAGCATCTGCAGTCAGGATTACCCTCCCTCCTTCCCCTCTGTGGTACTCCTAGGGTGTTTACCCTTCTAATAGCTAGCTAGTGGGGGGGATTTCTTTCATGGTGTATTTGTTTGTATTTATGTACATACATGCTTATTTTTGTGTTTACCTCTATCTTTTGGAAACATTGGCATCTATCCAAAATTTTTAGCCTTCTATAGGGCTTCTGGCATCTGGGGCAAGAAACACTGAAGAAAATGGCGTCGGCTGATGCTTTTATACCCGAAGACCAACAGAGATGACGTCGGGTGAAGTGCGACATCAGCGAAGCGGACCGGACTTTGGAATCCGGCCGACTGAAGGGCTGCCTGACGACAGGACAACCCAGTTGTTATGACTGCAGATGCTATCCAATTCGGACATCTACATTTATGGTAGGTACAAAACTGTACTTTACGCTACTACCTGGACAGAACCAAAGGTGACAGAAAAACTGACCAGCTTTTAGTAGCCTATGCAACAGGAAGGGAAGGAAAAGCAATTTCCAAACAGACAATCTCCAAATGGATAGGAAATTGCATAAGATTCTGTTTCTCCTACCACGGTAAACCAATTCCACAGAGCATAAGACCTCATTCTACAAGGGCTACAGCCACTACCACAGCTTTCTTACGAGGAGTGGCAACCAAGGACATTATTGAGGCGGCTACTTGGACCTCCGTGCATACATTTGCCAAGCATTATAATTTACCTCTATACTCTAAATCCCGAGCAGGGTTTGCCACTGCTGTACTGCAAGGGATCCTAACTACACCATAATTCTTCTTCCTCCTCCCCTAGTTTGGCTATGGTATTCTACCCATTTGTTATGACTGCAGATGCATCCTTGAAGGACATAGTACAGTTTTGTACCTACCATAAATGTAGATGTCCGAACAGGATAGCATCTGCAGTCAGATTACCCTCCTTCCCCTCTGTAGTACTCCTAGGGTATTTACCCTCCTAATAGCTAGCTGGGGGGGGGGAGTCTCTTATGGTGTATTTGTTTGTATATATGTACATACATTGTTATTTTTGTGTTTGCCTTCTACTTTTTTGGAAACATTGGCATTTATCCAAAATTTAGCTTTCCAAGAGGGCAACTGGCATCTGGGGCAAGAAACACTGAGGAAAATGTCGTCGGCTGATGCCTTTATACCCGAAGACCAGCAGAGATGACGTCGGGTGAAGTGCGACATCAGCCGAAGCCGGACCCAGACTTTGGAATCCGGCCGACCGAAGGGCTGCCTGACGACAGGACAACCCATTTGTTATGAGTGCAGATGCTATCCTGTTCGGACATCTACATTTATGGTAGGTACAAAACTGTACTTTCTTCAGACAGCTATGCTGGACTGTTTAGCCTAGAAAGAGGAAATTTATTTAACTTTGTTTACTAGGGTAGTGGAGTGATACCTTTGGACCCATTGCAGACAGCCCAGGTGAGTCTGCTTACTAAACAGACAAGTAAGCAAAGATTAACAAAGAAAACAACATTACAGAGTAATAGTAAACAAGCACAAAGCAAAGAAATGCAGGGTTAAATGACTATGCAGCAAATTTATCTATAAACTGTAACACGTATCACTTGCAGTGTGCATAAAAACGAGGGTTTTATTATAATTTTAGATCCTAACACAAAAAGGGGAGGAGGTTGAGTACAGTTGGGAGAGGAGAGGAGTTGTTGGTGTTTAGCATATGTGGCTGTTCTGAGAGCCATTGCAGTATTCTCAGTGGAACAAGAAGGGAGATGAAGTGTATTTACATAATATGTATAAGCCAGAGTTTTCGTCAGTGAGCGCTGGTGCCACCCTGGACACACGATAACGAACAAACGGATCTGCAGCCCGGATATTGAGTTATTAGCGGTGGGGCTACATCCATAATATATGCCCGGAGGGTTCAGCCTCACTGACTGTGTCACTGAATACATCAACTTCTGTGTGGAAACCACAGTATCTTTAAAATCAATACGCTGCTTCTCAAACAACAAGGCATGGATCATCAAGGAGATTAAAGCCCTCCTGAATGAGAGAAAGAGAGCATTCACATCCCGAGACACGGACTCTGTGAAAAGGGAACAGCAACAGCTGGCCAAGAAGGTTAAGGAGGGGAAGTTAGAACAAAAAATGCAACAACGCAGCAGCAAAGAATTATGGAGGGGAATGAAGATCCTTACTGGCTATAAGTCCAGTTGACGTGTGACAGAGGGGAGTAAAGAGAAAGCCAGTGAGTTTAACATGTTCTTTAATAGCACAAATCCAAAACTCAGAGCTGCTGTTAGTTGAGGTAGGATACTCACGCTAAAACACTAGTAAAACTCAGTCCAAAAAGATGCGTGACTTTCCAATGAGCAATAAAATGAAAGTAGAAATTCAAACAAATAAATCCATGTAAGTTAGCAAATTGTTTATTCCAAGCAGTAGCGCTTTACCAAAGGCTTCTTCAGACTCTTTACACAAACTAAAACTTTGAACATCACTTTTAAAACCAACAAAAGCTTGTGATAGGATCTCTATAATCACATGTTTCCTTCATTTAAAAATACAGTAACCCATTAAACTCAGTTCCATGAATGTTACCTTGTTCAGCTAAGAAAAATACTGGTATATTAAAAGTAAGAACTGAATAGTTCAAAATAAACATACATAAAAAACATACATATAAAACATACAACAAAAGTGCATGATTGCCCAAACATACATTATATTATATTAAACAATTGGCTATATCTCAGAGTCTTGTCATATTTACTTATCATCTCATGGTGCTTTAGTCAAATCTAGTACTGTACTTTCAGGCAGTATATATCAAAAAGCCATTTCACACTTGGTTAGTATAACCCAAACTGCTTGTAATGCACATATTTACAAAGTGTGACTTTAGATATTTCCGTGTTTTACTGGAAGTTCATACTACCCAGAGTAGACTCGTAACCCAGTCAACAATTACAGGTGGTTAAAACTTGTATCACATTAGTTAGGCTATTCTCGTATAAATCAAAAGTTAAAAACAGTTTTCAAAATTACTTATTTTCTGCAGACTCTGAACGCTTTTAAAAATCACAGCACAACAAAGTATTCCTTGCGCGTATGTGCGTGGTTAATTCTTGAATCCAAAACAAAGAACGCTACTATGCGTACTTACCATAAGCGTTCATAAAATAAACATTGTGTCTATTTAAAAAAGCCGA
The DNA here is from genome assembly GCF_019279795.1 of Protopterus annectens. NCBI lineage: Eukaryota > Metazoa > Chordata > Ceratodontiformes > Protopteridae > Protopterus > Protopterus annectens. Next base: position 1,691,243,605 of record NC_056725.1, on the reverse strand, counting down.
TTAGGCTTACAACGAGCATAAGTACATGGCGAGCTTTTCAATAGCTGTCCATTAGTTCATGCCTTAGTCTCTTCAATCTCCGTTAATAAACAGGGACATTTGACATTTCAGGATGTGAACGTAACTTACAAAAATGTGGGTGGAAGAATGCTTCAACAATAAACGAAGCAACAAAACGTCTATATGGAAACAGAGCAATATCTTAATAATTAACTTGACTCTCGTACAGATCCACAATGGTGGAAATAAGCACACTGACTTAAGCAACCATTAATTGCACTTTATAATTGTTACATCCTTGATACCCAAATTTAAAATATAGACATTGTGAAATGTTAAAACTCTTATGTGGTGAAGCGGAAAATATAGGGAAGGAATACATGAGGGGGAAAGGGGAAAATGGGAAGTATTTTGGCACATAGTAGCGTTCTTTGTTTTGCATTCAAGAATTAACCAGGCACATACGCGCAAGGAATACTTTGTTGTGCTGTGATTTTTAAAAGCGTTTCAGAGTCTGCAGAAAATAAGTAATTTTGAAAAACTGTTTTTAACTTTTGATTTATACGAGAATAGCCTAACTAATGTGATACAAGTTTTTAACCACCTGTAATTGTTGACTGTTTTACGAGTCTACTCTGGGTAGTATGAACTTCCAGTAAAACACGGAAATATCTAAAGTCACACTTTGTAAATATGTGCATTACAAGCAGTTTGAGTTATACTAACCAAGTCTGAAATGGCTTTTTTGATATATACTGCCTGAAAGTTCAGTACGAGATTTTCCTAAAGCACCATGAGATGATAAGTAAATATGACAAGGCTCTGAGATATACTCAATTGTTTAATATAATATAATGTATGTTTGGGCACTGCACTTTTATGTATGTTTTTTATGTATGTTTTATGTATGTTTATTTTGAACTATTCAGTTCTTACTTTTAATATACCAGTATTTTTCTTAGCTGAACAAGGTAACATTCATGGAACTGAGTTTAATGGGTTACTGTATTTTTAAATGAAGGAAACATGTGATTATAGAGATCCTATCACAAGCTTTTTTTGGTTTTAAAAGTGATGTTCAAAGTTTTAGTTTGTGTAAAGAGTCTGAAGAAGCCTTTGGCGAAAGCGCTTACTCGTTTGGAATAAACAATTTGCTAACTTACATGGATTTATTTGTTTGAATTTCTACTTTCATTTTATTGCTCATTGGAAAGTCACGCATCTTTTTGGACTGAGTTTTACTAATGTTCTTTAATAGGTTTGATAACATTCCCTGGCCAAACATACTATGTGGTCCCCACTTGCAAAGGGAGGATGCCCTCCTGGATGGCAAAATGCATAACTTGTCTGCCCCCCCCCGTCTGTACTATTCAACATTGGGGAAGGAAGGTGCACAATCCCATCTAGACCACATGGCACAAACAAAAAATGCCCGCACTACCACCTTGACTCGCAAAGCAGAGGCTAGCAGTTCGACTGTCATCCTATCAGAGGACCGGCTGATCAGAGAACTAAGAAGACTTTGCTCTACAATAGCGATGAGGCCTGATGGCATTAGCCCACAGGTGATGAAGACCTGCTCCTCACAGCTTGGAGGGGTGCTACTCAGGATCTTCGACTTGAGCCACAGTACCCATAGGGGGTACCTGTGTTGTGGAAAACATCCTTCCTGATTCAGGTACCAAAGAAGGCACGCCCTGGGGATACTTCAGATTACAGGCCTGTGGCATTCAGGTCACACTGCATGAAAGTCCTTGAGAGCCTGGTCCTGGAAGTACTTCACCCCAAGGTGAGAACTAGACCCCCTTCAGTTTGCATACCAGGAGAAGCTAAGGGTCGAAGATGTGATCGTCCATCTTATGCATGGAGCATACAGTCACCTGGACAAACCAAGAGGATCCCTCAGAATCATGTTCTTCGACTTCTCAGGTGCATTTGACACCATCCATCCAGACCGGGTGGGGAGTAAGCTGTCCGATGAATGTGGATGCTTCCTTAGTTTCATGGATCCTGGATTATCTGACTGATAGGCCCCCCTATATGTGAGACTGCAGGGATGCATATTTTCCACAGTGCTATGTAGCAATAGAGCACCACAGGAGAAGTTTTATCACTGTTCCTTTTCACCCTGTGTACTATAGACTTCAGCTATAACACTGAGTGCTGTCATCTGCAAAAATTCCCAGATGACTCGGTCAGAGTAGGAGGTATCAGGCATGGAGATGAGAAGAAATACAGGAGGGTGGTGGACAGCTTTGTGAGCTGGTGTGAGATTAATCAGTTGCAGCTGAACATCAGTAAAATGAAGGAGCTGATAGATCCAGAGAGATGATGATCTCATCCACCAGTGACCCCTCTTGTCAGTTGGGGGGGGTTGAAGTGGAGATTGTTCAGGGCTACAAGTATTTGAGGGTGCACATGGACAGTAAGCTGGACTGGTCCAAAAACTCTCAGCATATGAAGAGAGTCAGAGTAGGCTGCACTTACTACGAAGACTGTGATCCTTTGGAGTAGGCAACACTGTGCTGCAGTTGTTCTATGAGATTGTAGTAGCCAGTGCTATCTTCGTTACAGTAACATGCTGGGGTAGTAGCATACAGAAGGCTGAGGTAAATGGACTCAGTAAATTGGTAAGGAAGGCTAGTGCAATACTTGAAAATGAAATGGGCACCCTTGAAACTGTGGCTAAGAAGAATGTTAGGGTGACTGAAGTCCTCTCAACAGAGTGGTGGCTGCACAGAGAAGTTCCTTTAGCAGGAAACTGATGAGCATAAAGTACTCCAATGACTGTCACAGGAAATCATTCCTCCCCACAGCCATCAGACTCTATAAAGCCTCCTACTGTCTTACCACCACCCCCACTGCTGAAGGAGACCACATAGTGCATTGTTAAACTCCTGCCCATGCTCCCCCATCCTTTATCACTTTCTTTCAGTGCACTATTAATCAATATATTTATACATTGTGCAATATGCTGTACCTTAGTTAAAGTATTGTAATGTTCAATACCCCTTATCCCAGTGTGTGTGTGTCTTAATTAACATGAAAGGCTCCCTCCACCTTTCATGTCAATACTATATGTGGTTTCAGACTCATCTAATACATGGGCTATGGTCAACAGTGTACCTGTGTCTGGTGATGCTGTTATATATGTGGGGTAACTTAAGTGAGTATAGTATCTGTCATATCTGTTTATCTAACATATGTGTTTGGTCTACGTTGTCTGTGTTTATCTGTGCAGTTGTAACATAAGCAATTTCCTGCGGGATCAATAAAGTATTTCTGTTTCGGATTCTGATTGATAGTAAGTCTAAATCAAAGGAGAGGTTGGTTGAATACAAGTGAGTGATGAGAAATAGAGTGGGGAGTGGTCATTTTGTGAGGAAATAGCAAATCAGTACATGGTACTGGGTGTGCTTGTTAAGATGGAGAATGGAAGTGGTACGTGTTACATCTAGAGGGGTAGAAAGGGAACATCTACTTCAAAATGGGGGTTAGGTTTTGTAAAATGGAATGCTAGTGAACTTACAGTCCAGTCAAGATAAGCAAAGGTGTTCATCATATTGATCACTTTTGCAGTAGATTTAGCTGTATGTGTTATATCCTGCCGAGGATATAACCCTTCAGCTTCGTTTCAGGGTACCTTTCACTTGCTCAAACTGTTAAGCTGCTCAATCTGAGCTGCCTGAAAACACAAGATGTGAAGTTGTTCTATCTCACCGTTCATTCTTACAGATGGGTTCGGAGCCAATCCCTCAGCTCCCAGCCGTCCTACTACAAAGCTCGAGGCCAAGTCCCTTGTCCCATGATGCACCTAGAGTTACCTCAGATTTCATTTGCCGCTGCAATAGATTGGAGGGTCTCACTAGCTCGGGCCAGTAGCACCTTCCTTTTTCAAATATTTTCTCATTATATTGATAACCTTTTATTAATAGTAGTTTTAGATACTTTCATAAAGTCTTATAGCTTGTTTGTGTAATTCCCTTTCTCTTGGTGTGCTTTTTCTTAAATTTCTAGTTGGCCTCTTTTTTTCCTAGATCTAGTTTAGAGTGTGTTTTATCAGTGACCTTTCTGTCACTGCTATCTTGTTAAAAGATTTAGAGTGTGCTTAGTATAGTGACCTTTTGTCAGAGGTTAGAATTATTAGAGCTAAGGTTTAGTTTACTGTGTGTAATAGCAGCTATCTTTATTACTAGAGTTAGTGTGTGCCTAGCACTTAATATTGTTGTGTGCATTTAGACAGTGATTTCTGTCACAACTTGATACTTTATCTTTGTTTAGATAAATACTTGTGTCTGTGTGTGTGTGTGACTTTTTGCATGTATTTTTTAAAGGGCTTTTTGACTGTTACTGTTCAAATTTATTTGGGTGTGTACAGTTTTACAGTAACTTGTTTGTTGATACTGTGGTTTGTACAGTATGGCTGACCAAGACAAACACCCTAAGTCAAGATTTAAAAAGTGCCCCAAAGGTGGCCAAAAAATGTCTGTCACTGACAGTCATGTCAACTGTGTGTATTGTTTAGGAGCATTACATCTACAAGATAGCTGCTCCATATGTCATTCTTTCTCTTCCAGGGTTCTTCAGGAGAGAAAGAGGAAGTTGATTGATAGAGGTTTGCTGAAACCCTCTTTCCAAGAAGCTTTGAATGACCAAGATGGATCCAGTAAGTCCTCAAAGTCTTCCAAGACTTCTCAGAGTAAAAAATCCAAAAAGTCTTCGACGTCGGCTCTACAGACATCGGAGCCAACTGTCTTATCTTTTCGGAGCCAGTCCCCAGTCCTAGAACTGGTATCTGAATTTCCTAAGTCTCCTTTTGTTACAGTCGGTATCACCCTCTATCCACTCATCTCAGTCTTCAATCAGCCTTTTCAATTTGGTTGTGGATCGTGTGGTGCAGAACTTTTACAGGCACTGGCCTTTGCAAAATTTTTATCGGCTCTGACCCAAGCGGCTTCAGCGCTGAAGACCCTTTTGCCAGCTACTACTCTTCCTCCTCCGAGCCATATTGGTCTTTCGGAGCCAGAGGAGTTGGACCTGTTGATTGTAGAGCCTTCAGAGCTGACGACTGCTCCAGTTTCGACTCCGTTTATTCTGACGTCCTCGGTGCCAATCTAGGAGCTGACACTCTCTGGTCGGGTCCGGGGCGGATAGTCAGACCGACTTGTTGGTACCAACTCTGCCTCTCGGGGCTTCGGCTCGGATGAGCTCGACTCCTACCTCTGGCTCGGAGACCACTTTCCCGGTGCCATGGGTATCAACGGTTTCCTCAGATCCATCGGTCCCTTCGCGTCTGAGCAGAGGTGCCTTTGAAGCCATGAGGAAAGTCATGTCTCCTAAGACATCTTCGACCTCAGGTCTGGCTTCTTCCTCCCCTAAAGCGCCTGTGTCTGCTTCTGCTTTACACATTCTTGCCAAGCGTAGAGACCCAGAGCCTCAGGAAGCCCCATTGGGTGGCCATGCTCTTCCGAGACCACGCCAGAAGCTCCCACTGATAAGATTCCCAGGAAGAGAATTTGTAAGAGGAAGCATCTAGACTCCCCACAGGAGTCACTGACATCTGATACCGACTTAGATGAATGCAAAGGGTCCCCACGGTCCCCCTCTGAGGATATCTCATTTGCTGAGATAATAGAAATCCTTAGGCAGAGGGGTGACTGGCAGTCCACCAACCCTACTGAAGACGAGTCAGTTCTCCTGAAAGCTTTCGGGTCTCAGCCCTCCACCTCTTAAGTGTCTCCTCCCTTTGATGAGCTTATGCAGCTGGTCTCCCAAAGGGCGTGGGAGTCTCTGGACACCATGGAGCCTGTCCCTAGGAGGCCTAATAAATTTATCTCTGCTTCCCAAGACAAATCCTTTCTGACAAAAGATGTGCCAGTTGATGCCATGGTGGCGGCAGCCACCAAAAAGGAAATTTCAGAAACTTTCTCCTCTATCCATCCTCCTAACAGAGTTTCCAGGATCTTGGATAGTTATGGGAAGTGCACTTACAGTTCAGCGACTGTTGCACTGCATTCGCTCAACTATCTAACCCATTTCACGAGAATGCAGAGAGATCTCCTTAAGGAGCTGGGAGATGCTCTTCAGGGTACAGTAGCTGCATAAGCTTCAGATAAAGTTGCCTCCCAGCTTGCTACCCTTAACTCCATTGTTAACTCGTCCATGCACCTCATTTCGTATGTAGCTGATGGAATGAGCAGGGCAGCAAGTACAGGAATTGCTCTTAGGAGACACTCCTGGATGCGCTTGTGTTCCTTCACGGAGCCCTTCAAGTCATCCTTTGTAAATACTCCTTTTGATGGCTCATCCCTTTTCGGGCCCAAAGTTAAGGAAACTTTGAACAGGTGTGAGCAGGAAGGAAAGACTGTCTACCATCAGAGTTCATTTTTCCACCCCTACCAGACCATACCCCAAGGGTAAAAGGGGAGGGAAAATGTGGTTCCAGAAAGCCCAAAGAGCCTTTCAGGACACATGTGGTGAACCCCCTACCAGGGCCAGAGAAAGGGGCAATAATGGAAGATGCCACCTCCCGGCAGAGTGGGTCTGCAAACCAGGGCGACAGAGATCACTTCTTTGGGAAACCCTACCAGCGCTCCTGAAAGGAGGCCTGACTGTCCTACTCTGGTGGCAGTCGGGGGTTACTTATCTTTGTATCCAGACACCTGGCTCAAAATAACAAACGACAACTGGGTACAAAGTATCATTTCCAGAGGATACTTCATTCCTTTCGCCACACCCCCTCCACCGACAGGAAAACTCCCAGATGTTCCACCCAGTTACAGGGAACAGGCAACAGTAGAGGTCCAAACGTTGCTAAGAAAAAGAGTCCTCCAACTAGTCCCAGCAGACCAGAAGGATCCGGAACTTACTCAAGATTCTTTTTAGTTCCAAAAAAGACAGGGGACTGGAGACCTATATTGGTCCTCAGCAGGCTAAACAAACCTTTCAAGAAAGAGAAGTTTCGGATGGTCACTTTTCTGTCGATACTTCCCTTTTTAGGGAATGACACTTGGATGTGCTCAATAGAGCTCCTGGATGTGTACTACCACATCAAAATGGCCAGACCATCCAGGGATCATCTGCGCTTCTGGCTGGGAGCCAATTATAACCAGTTTCGAGCCTTGTCCTTTGGTCTCACTACAGCCCCCAGAGTGTTCACCAAATGTATGGCAGTGGTCATGGCTCACCTGAGACGTTTAGGATTCCAGGTGTTTCCATACCTAGATGATTGGCTCCTCACCGCCACCACCAGGCATCAACTCATTCAAGTCAGGGACTCCACTCTGTCACTCTACAGCCAGCTGGGCATTACAATAAACTCAGAAAAATCTTCCTTGTCGCCATCACAACATACTGTTTTTATGGGAGCAGCACTGGACACCACCACGCTAAGACTTCCAGTAGAAAGAGTCTTACTATACCGTCAGCAGGTCCACAATCTGATATCCATAAAAAAGGCTCCAGCATCAGAAGTTCTAAAATTGTTAGGTATGATGATAGCTGCAATTCTGGCCATACAGGTGGGTCGCATGCACATGCGGATAATGCAGTGACTGTTGTTCACTTAATGGTCTTACCAAGAACTCCCCATGTCTCACCTGATAATGATCACAAACTCTTGCAAAAAGGATCTTCAGTGGTGGTTGACCTCTCTTCATGTCACGATCGGTCATCCCTTTGTTTTACCCTCACCAGCGGCCACAGTGACCACGGACACTTCTCTGATAGGGTGGGGGGGTCATTTTCAGGGAAGGACTGCCCAAGGCACATGGACTGATCAAGAGACACACTTGCATATCAATGTCCTAGAGATGAGAGCAGTACTTTTGGCATTGCAGTGCTTCCAGGACTCTCTTCCTCTGGGTACTATTGTTATTCAAACAGACAACATGTCAGTGGTCTGATACTTGAACAAACAAGGAGGAGCCAGGTCATATCCCCTTTGTCGCAAGGCCCTAAGAGTGTGGCAGTGGGCTATATCCACCCAGTGCTTTCTGTCAGCAATGCACATCCCGGGGAAATCCAGCGTGATAGCAGACAAGCTGAGTAGACCAATTTTGTTGCCCCAGGAGTGGTCCCTCAAGAAAGAAATAGCGGACAGGATATTCCGCAGGTGGAGCCAGCCTTGCTGCGACCTTTTTGCCAGTTACATGAACACGAAATGCAGAAGCTACTTTGCCCTGATTCCGCCTCTGGGAGAAGCCCCAAGGGAGGCACTCATTCACGATTGGCCTCCAGGTCTCCTCTGTGCATTTCCATCAATCCTGCTGATACCTAAGGTTCTACAGAAAGCAAAAACCCTGGGAAGGACCATCATTCTAATAGCCCCTCATTGGCCTTGTCAGATTTGGTTCCCCTTCCTTCAACTTCATCTTTTGGAGGACCCTTGGATTCTGGACCCAGTTCTGGATCTTCTGACACACTCGGGGAAACTTCATCCCTCTCTGCAGTCCCTGAAGCTGACAGCTTGGCTGCTCCAATTCCCATCATAGCCAGGTTCCATAACCTTTCCAGTGAGACGAAGCAAATTCTCTTAACTTCTCATAAATCTTCTATGAGGAAGATATACCTTAGCAAATGGAAAAAAAATTCTCTATGGGCCTCTAAAAACAATATTGTTCCTTAACAAGCCCCTATGGTTTCCATTTTAGAGTTCTTGACTATGATTTTCAACAAAGGAGCTGCAGCAGCAATAGTTTGTGTTCAACTTGCTGCCATTTCTAATTTTCATCTTGGATTTGAAGGATTGAACATTATGTCACACAAATTATCCAAAGCCTTTCTCAAAGGGACCTTTATTCTCTGACCACCTGTGAAATCTCCCTATTCCCCATGTAATCTAAATTTTATGCTTTCCCGCATTATTCTTCCTCCATTTGAACCAGCTTGCTCATGTGACCTCATATTTTTGTCATGGAAGACTATCTTTTTAGTAGCTATCACTTCTGCTCACTGAGTGTCAGAGCTTTAAGCCTTGTCCATTAAGCCTCCTTATTTGATTTTCCATGCTGACTGAGTCTCACTTCGAACAAACCCCTCCTTTTTGGCTAAAGTTTGCACTGACACTAATTTTAATCAGATTATTGATTTGCCAGTTTTCTTCTTCAATCACTCCAACAATCTAGAATACATGCTGCACAAGTATGATATTCACAGACAGCTCAGATTTTACTTGGATAGAACAAAAGATTTTAGGAAATCTGAACAGTTTTTTGTTTCCTTTTTAGACTCCAGGAAAGGTATGCCAGTGGGTAAAACAACTCTGTATAAGTGGTTATCTGATTGTATCACATTTGCTTATTCAGCTGCCAATATGCCCTTACAACACAAAATTAAGGCTCACTCAACCAGAACAGTTTCTACATCCTCTGCCTTTTCTGCCAGACTTCCTATTGATAAAATTTGTGCAGCAGCCACTTGGTCAAGACCTCATACCTTTATCACTCATTACAAAGTTGACAGGGCCTCTTTTGGGTGTACTGTCCTGAAAAACATACTCCCATGAGCCACCCGAGATAGATGGTGCTTGGGATGCTACCCATCTGTAAGAATGAATGGCGAGATAGAACAACTTCACATAAAGAAGTTATGTACTTACCATAATGTTCCATGTGAGTTGTTCATCTCGCTTTCATTCTTACTTCCCACCCTCCTATCCCCTCCTGGGCTTTTTGAAGACTGAGATGCTGGATTCTTCCAGGTTGCTCAACCCTTCTTATGGAGTGATAGAAGGATATGTGGTATTATATGCAGCAAACAAGATCTGAGGTAACTCTAGGTGCATCATGGGATAGGGACTTTGCCTCAACCTATTTGAAGACCTCGAGCTTTGTAGTTGGCCGACTCGAAGCCGAGGGATCAGCTCCGAACCCATCTGTAAGAATGAAGGCAAGATGAACAACTCAAATGGAACATTATGGTAAGTACATAACTTCTTTTTTTGAGCACCAAGCCCTTCAGAGCTTTCCTGCCTCCAAAACAAATGCTGCTCCTCAGACAATCGAGGAATTGTGGTCAGCTTCTGCTGCTCCATTGCTGGGTAGATAAGTTCCCTTGGGGAAAAAAAATTCCACATTTAAAGTGTATTTAAATGTACTTTCCTGCTTTGTAAAGTTGTTTTTAATCTAAGAAGTCTGTGTTTTAACTGACCGTCACAAGACTTAACTGTACTTTTATATGGAACGACACCTTTTTTCATATCAGGTTAAAAATTGTTGAAAACATTTTTTTTCTGAGGAGAATTTTTTTTTTTTTTTTTAACCTTTTGGGGATTATAAATTGTATTAGTGTTTTTATGAGAAAAAGTGACTTTTATTAACTTTTTAAATAACTGATGATGTTCTTCGTGTTTCACTGTTGCAGTCATCACACTTGGGTTATCTGCCTGCAGGTAGTCCTCAGTCGGCCCGAATACCAAAGACTTAGTATTTCTACGTCGGTTGCTGTCGCTCCAGGACTAACGTCAGGTCGTCAGGGGTATAAAAACAGGCAGCCGACGCCATTACATCAGTCTTTCTTGCCGAGGAGCCCGAAGCAGAAGCAGTTTGCATGAATGCCGGTCGGCCACTACCTGAGTTTTCGTTTCCGAATTGAATCATCCTGAAGTCTTCTAAAGTGTAAGTACTCTGTTGGGGGATCCTTTTTTCTTGCTCTAACCGATGTCAGAAAAAGTTAACAATTGTCTCACCTGTGGAAAGCAAATACCACACTGAGATTTCCATTCTTACTGCATCACCTGATTAGGCCCAGACCCCAACGTACCTCGTTATCGGTTTTGTTCTTCATCTCACATTGCAGAACTGTCCTTACATATGGGCCCTTATTCCGCTGTCCTCGGTCGATCTCCATTATTCCAAAATGGCTTCAGTAAGCCATCCGACTACCGATCTTCTGAAAAAAGATACAGACAGACCGCACAGGTCCAAAACTGCCGACAATGCTTCCATTAAGCTAGTCGCCAGTTCGACGGTACTCAGTGAGGGGCTTTCGCAGCCCTTGATGCCCACTTGATGGATTCGCAGGCCTCTACCGAGACCCATTTGGAGTATGGTATGCCTCGAGACTCTTCTTTGACTGTGGAACCATCTACTTCGGATGGGTCCGGAGCCGCTGTGCAGGAACCAGCTTCTGAGGAAGTTCTTTGCACTATAGTTATTCAACACAAACTGACAACTTTTTTCACGTCTTCAGTTCTGTCTAAAACTACCAAGTTTCTAAGGTGTAGAGCAACTCTGAGGTTTCAGAATATGAAGACATGCCTTTATCTGCTTATGAGGATTCAGAAGTAGAGGAATCCATTCTCTGCTTCCCTCCAGAGGATTTTTCTTTGGTGAATCCTACATACTTTAAGACAGCATTTCCACTGGGAATGCCAAGACTCCTCAGTCAAAAGAGACTCGGAGAATTTCTAGATTTGCCACAACATAGACCTTTAGCACCAGTTCTGGATGTTGTGGATGATGTTTGTTATGGAATCTAGCCTTACTCCTGATACTTTACCCCTGCTCCAAGAAAACCAGACGGGTACTACAGAGTCCCAGACTCTCACAATTTTCTTTTCAAAAATCCTACTGCTGACCCAGAGGTCATTTCCCAGGGGCCTAAAGGTATAGAAATCTTTAAAGTCCAGGCAGGATGAGTCCGTTCACGGATGCCGGTTCTTTAGAAACTACGGTGGAATCTGTGATCCAGCCGAGGTTTCAGTTGAGTCTCAGGGGAGGCTTTAATTTTGCAAGATGTGGCCTCTCAGGAGTCAGGTCAGGCTGAGGGGCCTCAGGTTGCTGTTCTCCCTTCCTTGCCTAAGGTGGTTAGGCCTTCTCCTTCTGTCTCTAAAGCTCCTTCCAAAGGCAGGCCTGGTTTGCCTTCCACGGGTCAGTCCTAGTTCTGCAGGTTCTGTGCCTAAAAACACATGCTTAAAATGGCAGAAGATTTAATTTCTTTAATCAGAGGTTCTATGCCCCTCCTGATAAGAGACCTAGGGTGGAGCCAGAGGTAGAAAGTTTGGAGCAGGCTTCAGATTACTCAGAGTCTTCGGCTGAAGACATTCAGGATTTTCCTCCTTATTCTGATTCAGACGCAGAGGATTCCACTTCTGCTTCTCCTCCAGAGTATTTTTCTTTTCAGAAACCCTGCATTGTATGAGGGAGCATTTTAAATGGGAAGGTCAGGATTTCTCAGAAAGAGGCTTAGGGAATTTTTGTTGTTACCACAGCATAGGCCCTTGGCTATACCTCCTGTTTTGGATGTTGTTCAAGACGTTTTCTCCAAGGCTTCCCTTAATCCAGACTCTCTGCCTCCTGCGCCAGTTAAGCCGGACAGGTATTACAGGGTACCCGAGGCTCATAAATATCTGTATAAGAGTCCAAGGGCTGACCCAGAAACTATTAGCCAGGGACCTAAGGGTGTCAGGGCTTCTGTTGTAAAGAATCCAGTTCTTATGGATAAAGATGCTAGAGCTTTGGATAGATGGGGTAAGAAGGTGTATACCTCTTCCACTTTAGCAATGAGGGCTTTGAATTGCCAGTTTCATATGTTGAAGTATCAAAATTTTCTCCTTACTCAACTAAAATCTAAAGTGGATGCTTTGGCAGAGGGCATAGAGTGTAAAGAATTACAGGATTTGGTACATGCCTCTGAACAGGTGGGTAAGCATTCTTTGCAGTGGTTTCGATGCTTTACAGGCTTCTTCCAGGGTGGCTGCCACTGGTTCAGTTATTCAGGCACTCCTGGCTTAAGGATCAGAATTTGTCAGAGCATGTTAAAGCTAGAATTTTGGATGCTCCTTTACAGTCTGAAGTTTTGTTTGGTTCTCCTGTGGAGTCTGTCTTGAAGAAAATGGAAGACAAGGCTAAGTCTATGCAGACTGTTAAAGATTTTTTGCAGGTGCAGCCTCCTAAGTTTAGTAGGAATTGGCCTACTAAGGGATGGGCTTATCCTTCTTCTGATTCACAGTCTAGGGGTAGATCTAGATGGTAGGGGCAGAGCTCAGAGTACTTTCAGGCCTAGAACATGGAGTTCACCTGCACAATCTTCAGGTGAGGGCAGGGGCCAGTCCTTTCGTAAACAGGCCCAATGACCTGCATTTTCAGCTGCCAGATTCTTCCTGTCTGGCAGCTCCTTTGGGAGGAAAGTTGGCACTCTTCAAGCAAAACTGGCTTTTAGTCACCCAGGACAAATGGGTGTTGGACATTATAGACCGAGGCTACAAGTTTTATTTCCATACATTGCCTCCTTTCAAAGGCATGCCAGACGTTCCTCCTCAGCAAAGGGTAGAGGCTCACAAGCAGATTTCTTTACTTCTTCAAATGGGGCTATACAGCAGGTCCCTCTGTCAGAAGTGGGCCTAGGATTTTATTCTCGCCTGTTTCTAGTACCAAAGAAAGGAAACACTTGGAGGCCGATTTTGGATTTATCTATCCTCAACACTTACCTAGACATTCCAAAATTCAAAATGTTGACGTTGCAACAACTTCTACCTCTGTTGGGCAAAGATCACTGGATGGTTACTCTGGATCTCAAAGATGCTTATCTTCATGTTCCTATCAGGCCCAGTTGCAGGAGGTACCTGCTGGCTGGGACTTTACATTATCAGTTCTCTGCATTGCCCTTTGGCTTATCTACTGCCCAGGGTGTTCACAAAGGTTCTGGCTCCAGTGATAGCCTTTCAGTTAAGAGGAATACAAATTTATCCTTATTTGGACGATTGTCTGATTCTTGCTCAAGACAGGTAACAACTTCTTCATCATCTACAGTATGTGATGGCAGTGTTAAGATGCCTAGGGTATTCTGTGAACTAAAACAAAGTCCAGTCTAGTACCCTCTCAGGAAATGTGCTTTCTGGGTGTGAGACTGAATACAGCTTCCCAGATGGCTTTTTGACCCCGGACAAGCAAAAGAACCTTACTTTACTTCCATCAATTGTCTCTATGGTCCAGGCTGACTGCAAGGACAGTCCTTCAAGCCTTGGGGTTCATGGCATCTTGTATTCTGGTGCTTCCCAATGCCAAACTGCATATGAGGAAGCTACAATGGTATCTCAAAAATGTATGGACACAGCACTGCCAAGATCTGGACACTGTCATTCAAATAATACCTTGCATTCAAAAGGAATTTTTGTGGTGGGCTCAGGAATGTCACCTAAACAAGGGACTCTCTGTGACCCGACCAGAGGCGAGTCAGATTTTAACGACAGATGACTCGGACAAGGCTTGGGGAGCACACCTCAATGGAAAATAGGTTCAAGACACGTGGCCTGCCAGACTTCAACATTTACATATCAACTTGAAGGAGATGTTAGCAGTCCAATTTGCATTGATGGCTTTCAAGGATTTATTTACCCAGGGCAAGTGTTGATTCAAACAGACAACACAACTGTCATGTGGTACATCAACAAGCAAGGGGAACCCATTCTGCATCTCTTTGCAGGCAAGCAATGATTTTGTGGGAGACTGCTCTCAGTTTACACCTCAATCTTCAGGCAAGGTTTCTACCAGGAGCACAGAACTCCTTAGCAGATGTTTTGAGCAGACAGATAGTGGATCCCCACGAGTGGAAATTGGATCCTCATGTATTTCGAAAACTGACAGTGTTATGGCGAACTCCAGACATAGATCTGTTCGCTTCTCCACTAAATTTCCAGTTGCCAAAGTTTTGCACAAAAATGTTTCATCCCACAGCCTGGAAAGTGGATGCTCTATCATTCAGTTGGAGCAATCTTCACGTCTATGCCTTTACGCCTCTGCCTCTTCTCTCCAAGGTACTCTTGAAGGTCAGACAAGACAAGCCCTCCATGATTCTAATAGCTCCAGATTGGCCTCGACAGCACTGGTACCCTCTGCTGAGGAGTTTAGTACGGAGCCTCCATGGCCTTTGCCTTGATTCCGCACCTTTTGTCACAGGAGGCAATCATTTCCTCAATGTCAGGATTCAGTCCCTGCATCTAACAGCCTGGCATATTCTGTTCTAGAACCTGGAGGGTCGCAGCTTCCACAACAAGTTTTGAATGTTATTTTGGAGGCCAGAAGGCCTAGTACAAGGAAAGTTTATGCTGATAAATGGAGGAGATTTTAATTTGGAGCAAAACAAAGGGCTTTGATGTTTCCAGGCCTGATTTAAGTGTTTCTCTTCAATATCTTACAGAATTATTAGACAAGGGTTTGTCTTTCTCTTCTATAAAAGTTCATGCTGCAGCCATTTCTGCTCACTATGACTGTGACCCTCCATTATTCTCTCATCCTTTGTTTAAGCAGTTTCTTAGAGGGGCAAAGAACATAAGACCCCACGTAGAGCTCCTACTCCTGCCTGGGATCTCAATTTTGTGTTGGAAAAACTTACTTTACCTCCTTTTGAACCTGCAGCTACATCTGAGTTGAAGTTTTTGTCTTGGAAGACTGCTTTTGTTGGCCATTACGTCTGCTAGAAGGGTTTCTGAATTACAGGCTCTTATGGCAGTTGAACCCTTCCTAATTTTTCATAAGGATAGGTATCTCTAAGCATTTAATCCTACTTTTATGCCTAAAGTGGTTTCAAATGTGGCCTTGAACCAATCAATTCATTTGCCTACTTTTTATGCAGATCCCCAAAATAAAGGGAAAATTTTGCACACTTTGGATATTCACAGGCAGTTGCGTTATTATTTGAACAGGACTAAAGGGTTCAGACAGTCTCAGCAGTTGTTTGTTTCTTTTGCTTTGGGTTCTCAGGGAAACCTGTTTCAAAACAAACTATTTCTAAGTGGATTGGCTTTTTGTATTGCTTTTGTTATTCTCATCATGGTAAGGAGATTCCGCTGGAATCAGACCTCACTCCACTAGGGCTACTGCCACTTCTACAGCTTTTTAAGGGGAGTAGCTACTAAAGATATTTTGGAAGCAGCTACTTGGAGTTCAGTGCATACTTTTCTAAACATTACCACCTTCCTCTTTATTCCAAATCCAGGGCTGGATTTGCCACTGCAATCTTACAGGGCATTTTGGCAGCTCCCAACGCTTTATGATTTTGCCAGCCTCCCTTTACCTCTGCTTTGGGATTCTACCCATATGTAAGGACTGCAGCAATGTGAGATGAAGAACATAGTACAGTTTTGTACCTACCATAAATGTAGATGTTCAAAGATCCACATTGCTGCAGTCCAATTCCCTCCTCCTTCCCTCTGTAGTTTGGCATGGTTGTATGGTTTGGGTGGTAGCTGTTATTTGTACATGCCTTTTGGGAAGTATTCTGTTTTTGGCTGTGGCCTTTCTTTTTAGGGCCTTCTGACATCTGGGGCAAGAAAAGACTGAGGATATGATGTCGGTCATGCGCTTTAATACCCTGACGCTCTGATGTCAGATCTGAGCGCCATGACCGACGTCAGCCTAATACTTTGGTATTCAGGCCGAGCGAGGACAGCGGACTACCCATATGTAAGGACTGCAGCAATGTGGATCTTCGAACATCTACATTTATGGTAGGTACAAAACTGTACTTTTTGTGCTTTGTTCAGTACCCGAACTGTTCGTCATTGGGCCCTTATTGTCGCTAAATACTTTTGCTCTCGATCTCCATATTCCGAAATGGCTTCAGTAAGCCATCCGACTACCGATCTTCTGAAAAAAGATAAAGACAGACGGTCCAAAACTGCCGACAATGCTTCCATTAAGCTAGTCGCCAGTTCTATGGTACTCAGTGAGGGGCTTTCACAGCCCTTGATGCTCACTTGATGGATTCGCAGGCCTCTACAGAGACCCGTTTGGAGTATGGTATGCCGCGAGACTCTTCTTTGACTGTGGAACCTGCGGATGTCTCTACTTCGGATGGGTCTGGAGCCGCTGTGCAGGAATCAGCTTCTGAGGAAGTTCTTTGCACTACAGATATTCAACACAAACTGATGACTTCTTTTACGTCTTCCGTTGTGTCTAAAACTACCGAGTTTCTAAGGTGTAGAGTATGAGCTACGCCTAAAAAGACGATGACCTAAACTCAAGCACCTGCTTCCTTGCCACAACATCAAATGCTTAAAATGGCAGAAGACCTGATTATGCTGATTACGGGAAGCCAGCCTTCTCCTGCTGAGAGAAAAAGCGACCTGTCCCCAGCAGCTTTAACAGACCAAGAGTCCAACGACTCTGAGGTTTCAGAATATAAAGACATGCCTTTATCTGCTTATGAGGATTCAGAAGTAGAGGAATCCATTCCCTCTGCTTCCCCTCCAGAGGATTTTTCTTTTGGTGAATCCCTACATACTTTAAGAGAGCATTTCCACTGGGAATGCCAAGACTTTCCTCAGTCCAAAAAGAGACTCAGAGAATTTCTAGATTTGCCACAACATAGACCTTTAGCAATAACTCCAGTTCTGGATGTTGTGGATGATGTTTGTTATGGAATCTAGCCTTACTCCTGATACTTTACCCCCTGCTCCAAGAAAACCAGACGGGTACTACAGAGTCCCAGACTCTCACAATTTTCTTTTCAAAAATCCTACTGCTGACCCAGAGGTTATTTCCCAGGGGCCTAAAGGTATAAAAGCAACTACAGCTAAGAATTCCACCCCTTCGGACAGCGATTCCCGAGCTTTAGACAGATGGGGTAAAAAAGTATACAGCTCTGCAACTTTCGCCATTAGGGCATTGAATTGCCAGTTTCACATGCTGAAATACCAGCAACATATTATGGAGCTTATGGTGGTGCTGCGGTAGCATTGTCGCCTCACAGTAAGATGCTGTCCGGTTCGATTCTCAACTAGAGCGTCTTCTGCATGGATACATGCGTGAATGAAATTCTTCGTTGAAGGTTGTGCATCAGGGCTGGTAACTCGGCACGTAAAAATCAACTACCAATCATTAGCGGACCGAAGTTCCGCTATGGCGACCCCTAACCGGGAAAAGCCGAAAGGCACAACAACAACAAAATTAAGCAAAAATTAGATACCTTTACAGACTGTGCAGAAAATAAAGAATTACAAGAGCTTATGCATTCTGCAAGCCAAGTCAGCAAGCATACATTGCAATGTGGTTTTGATGCCCTAGAAGCATCTTGCAGGGCAGCAGTCACTGGTTCTGTACTGAGAAGGCATGCTTGGCTTAAGGAGCAGGCCTTGCCAGACCATGTCAAATCAAAATTACTAGACGCCCCTTTGAACAAAAAACAATGGCACCAAAGCAGAAGAGGTTCTAAAAAAGATGGAAGAAAAGGCTAAATCTATGCAGACAGTCAAAGATTTCCTACAAGTGCAGCCTCTTAGATTCAGTAGGCATTGCCCCTCGAAACATTGGTCCTTTCCAGCCCACCTCAGACTAGATCCAGGGGAAACAAACCCCCCCAGGCTTCAGTCTCAGGGTATGCAGAGATCTAAGCAATGGAGTACCTCCTCTTCAAAAACAGGGAGTGCTAAGCCACCCCCTTCAGGAAAGAATTCACAGTGACTTCTCTATTCCACTCCTCACCTCTGCCCACCTGCTCGTGCCCCTAAGAGGAAAACTTGCCCATCATGCAAAAACTGGACCTCCATCGCCAATGACCGATGGGTCCTCAACATTGTTTCCCAGGGGTACAAATTTTACTTCCACTCACTGCCAACCCCAAAAGGGTTCCCAAACCTTCCTCCAAACCAGTGGGCAGAGGCACAAAACCAAGTTCAATCCCTGCTCCCCATAAGGGCAATGCATCTGGTTCAAGCAGAACAGATAGGTCAAGGATTCTATTCCAGACTTTTCCTGGTACCCAGAAAAGAGGGTACTTGGCACCCAATCCTAGATCTTTCCGCTCTAAACACCTTCCTGGTGGTACCAAAATTCAAAATGCTCACCCTTCAGCAGATACTACCTATGCTGTCCAAAGATGCCTGGTTAGTCACCCTAGACCTAAAAGAAGCCTATCTGCACATCCCTAACAGGGACTCATGCACGAAATACGTACGTTTCAGGGCAGGATCTATGTATCATCAGTTCTCTGCACTTCCCTTTGGCTTATCCACTGCTCCCAGAGTATTCACAAAATGCTTGGCTCCAGCCATAGCCTATTGCAGACAGAGAAAAATTCAAATTTACCCATACTTAGATGATTGCCTGATTCAGGCAGACAGTCAGGAACAGCTGTACAGCTGTTGCAGCACCTGACATTTGTAAAGAACCTTCTAACCTCCCATGGGTACACTGTCAGTGAAAAGAAATCAAAACTAGTCCCCAGTCAAAAGATTGTATTTCTGGGAGCAAACTTGGACACAGCATCTCAGATGGCATTCCTTACTCCAGAAAAACAAGCCTGTCTGACAGGCTACTTCACTCAAATGGCCACCAGAACCCAGCTATCCACAAGGAAAATCCTGCAGACCCTGGGGTTCTTGACCTCTTGCATCCTACTAATTCCATATGCCAGACTGCATATGAGAAAACTTCAGTGGTACTTAAAAAGTCTTTGGTGCCAACATTTTCAGGACCTGGTAACCGTCATACCTATCATACCTTGTCTAAGGGCAGAGTTTCTTTGGTGGGCAGCAGCATGCAACCACAGCAAGGGACTTCCCTTTACTCAACCCCACGCCGCCCAGACCCTAACCACAGATGCATCAGACTATGCTTGCTGGGTGCATCTGGAAGACAAGTGCATTCAGGGCCACTGGAACCCAAGTCAAACCCATCTGCACATCAACCAAAAAGAGATGCTAGCTTTTCAGCGCGCTCTGACAGCTTTCAGATCCCTACTCTCACTTGGACCCCTTCTAATAAAAACAAACAACACCACAGTTATGTGGTACATCAGCCAGCAGGGGGGAACCCACTCTGCAGGCTAGCCATGGCCCTGTGGAACACAGCCTTGGACATGCAGATTCAACTACAAGCTCAATTCCTGCCAGGCAAACAAAACTTTCTGGCAGACGACTTAAGCAGAAATCTCCTAGACCCAAACAAATGGCAATTGGACCCCAGCACCTTCAGTATTCTAATCCAGAAATGGGGGACCCTAGAGGTGGACCTCCCCCAGCAATCACCAGCTCAGCAAATTCTGCACCAGGACATCTCAAAACAGGGCCTGGAAAGTGGATGTCCTATCCTTCCAGTGGGAAACTCTCAATCTATGCATTCCCCCCTCTGCCTCTTCTCTCAAGAGTATTACTCAAGATAAGACAGGGCAGACCACGGACAATCCTGATTGCCCCGGACTGGCCACGCCAGCACTGGTACCCACTACTGCGCAGCCTGTCACCGGTGCAACCTTGGCACCTACCCCAAATGCCAACCCTCCTCATTCAGCTGGGGGGACAGATCTTGCATCCACAACTGCAAACCATAAATCTTGCAACCTGGCTTATTCCTTAAATTCTCCCCCAGTGACCAGCCTAAGCAAGCAGGTGCTGGACGTCATTCTTGAAGCCAGAAGACCCAGAACAAGGAAGTCCTAGTCAGATAAAAGGAAGAGGTATTGATGTTTATCGTGTTACACTGCTGCAGTCATTACACTTGGGTTATCCTGTCAGGCGGTCCCGCAGTCGGTCAGAGTTCCAAAGTCTTGGTCCGGCGTCGGTTGCTGTCACTTCTTCCCTGACGTCAGTGCACCAGGGGTATATAAGTTGCATCCAACGCCATTTTCTTGCCGCGCGGTGCCCGAAGCA
Organism: Protopterus annectens; assembly: GCF_019279795.1. Classification (NCBI taxonomy): domain Eukaryota; kingdom Metazoa; phylum Chordata; order Ceratodontiformes; family Protopteridae; genus Protopterus; species Protopterus annectens. The sequence continues at coordinate 1,691,223,018 of NC_056725.1, read as the reverse complement.
AAAGCAGTTCGCAGGTGCCAGTCGGCCGACTCCTGAGATTTTCTAAGTCGAATTTCAGATCCAAAGTCTTCAATAAAGCTAAGTACCCCGTTTGAGAAACGCTTTTCTTGCCTCAGACCAATGTCAGAAAAAGTTAATTGTATTTCTTGTGGGAAGCAAATACCTCATAAGGACTTCCACTGTTACTGTATTCCATGCCTAGGCCCTGATCACGATGCCACTAGTTGTCGGTTTTGTGCTAGATTTAACTAACGCACTGTAAAACGACGTTTTGATTTTGCTTTGCACTTTGGCCAAAGGTTCAATTATACAATGCCATCGGAACAACTGACGACCGCAATTCATAAAAAACGCAAAGACAAGGATAAAGACAGGCATCTGAGGTCCAAAACCGATGACGAAGCCTCTTCAAGGCCAGTCGCCGGTTCTCAGTGAGGAGCTTTCACTGACGCCCGCTACCTCAGAGCCACAGGCCGCCTCCGACTCCCACCTGGAGACAACTAGGCCTCTGGAAACTCAAGATATTGGGCCTACGGAAACTAATCCCTCAGATGGGTCCAGAGCCGCTGAGCAGGCATCGGCTTCTGAGGGTGTTTTCAGACCTTCACAATTTACCATTAAAGCAACAGGCAAGACAAAAACGCCATTAAAGACAAAGAAGCAAGTACAGCATTCTCCCGGACAGTCCTCCATGCCTAAGAAACAGGTGCTCAAAATGGCCGAAGACCTCATTACTCTAATCAGGGGTTCCCATCCCCCTCTTGAGAAAAGGCCTAGGCAGGATACAGACTATGATTCTTCTGATCAGGTTTCCATTTCCTCTGATTCCTTTTCAGACCAGGGATACTCTCTACCCCCCTATGAGGACTCTGATGCTGAAGAATCTATCCCTTCAGCCTCTCCTCCTGAGTATTACTTTTGGGGAAACTTTACATACCATGAGGGAGCATTTCCATTGGGAAAGTCAGGATTATTCAGAATCCAAGAAAAGGCTCAGGGACTTCCTTTTATTGCCTCAGCACAGGCCCCTTGCTATTCTGCCTGTGTTAGATATTGTGGATTATGTGTTCTCCGAATCCAGCGTATCTCCTGATTCTTTGCCCCCTGCACCAGCCAAGCCATATGGGTACTATAGAGTCCCTGACTCTCACAAATTTCTTTATAAAAACCCTTCTGCTGACCCAGAAACCATTTCCCAGGGTACCAAAGGGGTTAAGGCTTCCATTGCAAAAAATCCAGTCCCCTCTGACAGAGATTCTAGCGCATTGGATAGATGGGGGACGAAAGTTTACACTTCTGCAACTTTAGCAGTAAGGGCTTTAAATTGCCAGTTTAACTTGTTTAAGTACCAACAATATTTGATGGCTCAGTTAAAACAGAAAATGCTTACAAGCACAGAAGCTCCTGACTATAAAGAAATGCAGGATTTATTGCATGCAGTTGAACAGGTGGGAAAAAATACTCTGCAATGTGGTTTTGATTCTGTGGAGGCCTCTTGTAGAGCCGCAGTTACAGGTTCTGTGATTCGAAGGCATGCTTGGTTAAAAGAACAGAGTTTACCTGACCATGTTAAGGCAAAATTATTGGATGCTCCTTTACAGCATGATACCTTGTTTGGTGTTAAGGCAGAAGAGGTGTTAAAGAAAATGGAGGATAAAGCTAAATCTATGCAAACAGTCAAAGATTTCTTACAAGTACAGCCGCCTCCATTTAGCAGAAATTGGCCTACAAAGAATTGGTCCTTTCCAGTGTCAGACAGGCCACAGAGAGGCAGATACAGACACCCAAGAGGCAGATCTCAACCCAAAGGCTCTTACAGACAACGACAGTGGCGTACCTCAATCCCAAAAGGAGGTGAGGACAAGTCTCAACCTTACAGGAAACAGTCCTAATGACTTCCCCCTTCATATGCCAAGCACTTCCCTTTTGGCAGCCCCCTTGGGGGGAAACTAGCACTTTTTTCTCAAAACTGGCAAACAATCACGCAAGACAAATGGGTTCTGAATATTGTGTCTCAGGGTTATAGGTTCCACTTTCACACTCTACCAAGGCTAAAAGGAATGCCAAACCTGTCCCAAAAATCAATGGGCGGAGGCTCAAAAACAGATTTCAGCCCTCATGGACATGAGAGCTATTCAAAAAGTTCCACAGCAGTAACAAGGACAAGGATTTTACTCAAGACTCTTCCTGGTCCCCAGAAAGGACAAAGCCTGGAGACCCATACTAGACCTTTCAACTCTAAATACTTACCTGGATATTCCGAAATTCAAAATGTTGACACTACAGCAGATTCTTCCCATGCTGGGCAAGAAGGCTTGGCTTGTTACTTTGGACCTCAAAGTGGCATACCTGCATGTCCCTATCGGACAAGATTGCAGAAGATACCTCAGATTCAAAGCTGGTACAATGCACTGCCAATTCTCTGCACTGCCCTTTGGCTTATCTACTGCGCCCAGGGTCTTTACAAAGTGCCTGGCACCAGTAATTGCATTTTTCAGACAAAAAGGAATTCAAATATATCCATACCTGGACGATTGCCTCATTCAAGCAGAGAGAGAGGAAATTCTTCTAAAGCATCTGGCATTTGTAAAAAGGTTGCTAATTTCTCTAGGGTACACAGTAAATGAAAAGAAGTCAAAACTAGTGCCCTCACAGCAGATAATATTCCTGAGTGCCAGCTTAAATACAACAGCCCAGATGGCTTATCTCACGCCAGACAAACAAGGACAACTGACTCAATATTTTCATTTGCTGGCAAAAGTCCCATCTCCCTGCAAGAAAAATTCTGCAGGCCCTGGGATTCATGGCATCCTGCATACTACTTATACCATATGCCAGACTGCATATGAGGAAATTACAGTGGTACCTAAAAAGTGTTTGGATTCAACACTCTCACAGTTTAGAAACAGTAATACCAATAATTCCCTGCCTACAACAGGAGTTTCGATGGTGGGCACAGGAATGTCACCTCAACAAGGGTCAGCCTTTCACTCTACCCTCAGCCAGGCAGACTCTAACAACAGATGCTTCGGATTACGCCTGGGGAGCACACATGGCAGGAAATTGTATTCAGGGCAAGTGGACCACAGACCAAATGCATCTTCACATCAATCAAAAAGAGATGTTGGCTGTTCAAAATGCCCTAACAGCTTTCATGGACCTTCTGCATCCAGGACCATTATTATTATAAACAGACACCACCACAGTAATGTGGTACATAAACAAGCAAGGGGGCACTCATTCTTACCCCCTACTCAGGCAAGCCATGGTCTTGTGGAGCACAGCTCTAACTTATCAAGTTCATCTGCAAGCACAATTCCTGCCAGGAAAGAAAAAATATTCTGGCAGATGATCTAAGCTGAAATATCATGGACCCTCATGAATGGAAATTGAATCCACAAATCTTCAGCATGGTAACGCAAAAATGGGGATGCCCAGACATAGATCTTTTTGCCTCCCTACTGAATTGCCAACTACAAAAATTCTGCACAAGGACTTACCACACACAAGCATAAAAAGTGGATGCTCTTTCGTTCAGCTGGAAAAGTCTAAAAGTTTATGCCTTCCCACCACTGCCTCTCCTTTCAAAGGTACTCCTAAAAGCCACTCAAGAAAAAACACAGATGATCCTGATTGCTCCAGACTGGCCACGCCAGCACTGGTACCCAATCTTAAAGAACTTAGCTCAAGGAACTCCATGGATTTTGCCTCAAATTTCACACCTTCTGACTCAACAAAACAATCAGATCCTGCACGGTCAGCTCAGAACCCTAAACCTGGCTGCATAGCAGATTCATTAGTCAAACAGGCAACATCTCTCTCTAAAGCTGTTATGGATGTCATTTTGGAGGCCAGGAGGCCTAGCACCAGGAAATCTTACTCAGAAAAATGGAAGAGATTCTGTTCCTGGAACCAGGATCAAAGCCTTGACCCTCTTGTCCCAAACATTCCTCGGATTTTACAATACTTAACTGAGATGCTGGACAAAGGCCTATCCTTCTCATCAATTAAGATCCACGCCTCTGCCATTTCAGCTCATTACAACACGGATCCTCCTTTATTCTCTCATCCCTTGCTAAAGCAGTATCTCAGAGGGGCTAAAAACATAAGACTGCCCCGGAGAGCACCAACACCAACTTGGGACCTCAATTTTGTTTTGGAAAAACTGACCTTGCCACCTTTTGTGCCAGCCAATACAGCCGATCTAAAATTTTTATCATGGAAAACAGCTCTGCTCCTGTCAGTAACTTCAGCACGAAGAGTCTCAGAGCTACAGGCATTAATGGCAGTGGAAACTTTTATAATATTTCATCAGGACAGGGTTTCTTTAAGAACAAATCCTACCTTTATGCCAAAGGTGGTATCTAGTGTGGCTCTTAACCAAACCATCCATTTGCCAACTTTTTATCCAAACCCCCAGAATAAAGGGGAGAAACTTCTGCACTCTTTGTTCATACAAAGGCAGCTACGCTTCTACTTGGACAAAACAAAAGCTTTCAGGAAAACTGAGCAACTGTTTGTGGCATATGCTGCAGGATCACAGGGCAAGGCTATCTCAAAGCAGACTATTTCCAAATGGATAGGACACTGTTTTCATTACTGCTACACACAGCATGGAAAATCAGTCCCTAATAACATTAGGCCACATTCTACCAGAGCAACAGCCACTTCAACGGCCTTTCTCAGAGGAGTACCAACCAAGGAAATTTTGGAGGCTGTAACTTGGAGTTTAGTGCACACCTTTACCAAGCATTACCACTTGCCTCTCTACTCTAAATCCAGAGCAGGATTTGCCACTGCAGTTCTGCAGGGCCTCATAGCCAGTCCTAACTCTTTATAGACTGCCACCCAACCTTAGCTTTGGGATTCTACCCAAGTGTAATGACTGCAGCAGTGTAACACGATGAGCATAGTGCAGTTTTGTGCCTACCATAAATGTAGATGTTCGAGTGTTCACACTGCTGCAGTCCAGGTTACCCTCCCTCCATCCCCTCTGTCCTAGCTGGACTTATCTGTGCCTTTCTGTCCTATACAACCTTTGTGGTGTATTTGCTTGTAACTAAAGGTATTGTTTTTATTTTTTATTTATGTTGTATTAGCAATATGTATTTCCTACCTACTTGGGGGCACCTGACATCTGGGGCAAGAAAAACTGAAGAAAATGGCATCGGATGCAACTTATATACCCCTGGCGCACTGACGTCAGGGAAGAAGCGACAGCAACCAACGCTGTTCCAAGACTTTGGAACTCTGGCCGACTGCGGGACCGCCTGACAGGATAACCCAAGTGTAATGACTGCAGCAGTGTGAACACTCGAACATCTACATTTATGGTAGGTACAAAACTGTACTTTCCTGGATTAAGTCTAAAGGAGAGAACACAGCACTGCCCGCCTTATCTCTAATCTTGAATTATCTAGCAGACCTACTCCACAGTAGCCTATCCTTCTCCTCCATTAAGACCCATGCCTCTGCCATTTCGGCTTATTACAACACTGAGCTACCTCTCTTCTCTCACCTTCTTATCAAACAGTTCCTGAGATGGGCAGATAACTTAAGGCCACAAAGGAGAACACCCACCCTTGCTTGGGACCTTAACTTTGTACTGGAAAAGCTCATGCTATCCCCCCTTTGAGCCTGCAACATCAGCAAAGTTAAAATTCCTCTCTTGGAAAACAGTCCTGCTTCTGGCCATCACTTCAGCTAGAAGAGTGTCTGAGCTACAAGCACTTATGGCTGTGGAACCCTTCATTATTTTCCATGCTGACAGGGTTTCCCTGAGGACTAACCCTTCCTTTATGCCTAAAGTGGTATCCAGTGTGGCTCTCAACCAATCCATCCATTTGCCAACTTTCTTCTCTAATTCTCTAAATAAAGGGGAAAGGATCCTGCACTCCTTGGACATGCACTTTGATAGGACTAAGCCCTTCAGAAAATCTGACCAGTTGCTAGTCAGCTTTGCAACAGGGGCAGAGGGCAAGGCCATTTCAAAACAAACAGTTTCCAAATGGATAGCACACTACATCCATTTCTGCTACAAGCACTGTGGGAAACCAACCCCTCAGGGGGTCAGGATACATTCCACTAGGGCAACATCTACTTCTACAGCATTTCTCAGGGGAGTCCCTACCAGGGACATCCTGGAAGCTGCTACCCGGAGTTCTGTACACACCTTCACCAAGTATTACCACCTGCCTATCTTTTCCAAATCCAGGGCAGGTTTTGCAACAGCAGTACTGCAAGGCATACTAGCCAGCCCAAACTCTTCTTGACTGCCTCCACCCTTCTTCAGCTTTGGGAATCCACCCAAGTGTGATGACTGCAGCAGTGAAACACGAAGAACATAGTACAGTTGTATACACTTACCATAAATGTAGATGTTCGAGTGTATTCACTGTTGCAGTCCTGGTTTCCCTCCCTCCAGCCCCCTGTTTTTTTCTCTCTCTCCTCTTTGTGTCTATTACTCGCTCCTTTCAGGGGAATTGGTATTGGTATTTACTTTTTTACTGGTGGTCTTTTCCCCAGCATAACTTAGCTCCCTATTTGCGGGGTCTGCTGATATTTGGGGCAAGAAAAACTGATGTAATAGCATCGGCTGCCTGTTTTTATATCCCTGACAACCTGATGTCAGTCCTGGAGCGACAGCATCTGACGCAGAAATACTAAGTCTCTTGTATTCAGGCTGACTGATGGCTACCTGCAGGCAGATAATCCAAGTGTGATGACTGCAACAGTGAATACACTCGAATATCTACATTTATGGTAAGTGTACACAACTGTTCTTTCTTGAGCTCCTCCCTTTAGCCATAATACTCCAGTAACCTAACATAGTTCAGATCTCATTTGCCGCTGTATCTCTCAGACGTGGATCCTTCTCTCTCTATTAGTCGGGTGCCTTTTTGTCAGGGTTGTAAGTTTTTTGTTTAACTGTAGTTCGTTCTGTCTATATTTGTGTGAATGAGAGGGAGGATAGAGGAATGGTGAGGATGCAGGGAGTAGAGCTGACAAAGGTGTTTATGAGTTTAAATACTTGGGATCAGCAGTTCAGAGTAATGGTGAGTGTGGAAGAGAGTTGCAGAAGAGAGTACAGGCAGGGTGGAGTGCGTGGAGAAGAATGTCAGGAGTGATTTATGACAGACTGGTACCAGTAAGAGGGAAAATGAAGGTCGACAAGAGGGTAGTGAGACCAGCTATGTTATATGGACTGGAGATGGTGGCATTGATGAAGACAGGAGTCAGAGCTAGAGGAGGCAGAGTTAACTCATTCACTTTGGAGCAGCTAAGAAAATGCTGTCTGCTTGCTTCCTCCATAGGAACAACAGTTCAGCCTGAGCTTATTTTCAGATCATCCATTTGTAATACTATACAGAAAACAAATGTTCATAACTCTTTAACCATAAGAGCTAATCTAAAAATCTAAAGCAAAAGTTGTTCAGCAGACACTGACCTGTCCAGCAGTGTAAATGCTGATAGTGTGTATCTAAGTCATTATTAAATATTTGCCAAGGAATGCTGATATTATGCATATTTTACCTTTTTGGTAAAACAAATCACAGTATCTTGGTGAAAGTACCATATTGACCCATACAATTTGTAATTAATTGGTTGTATGAATGTCCACTTTAAACCGATACCTTAACCATTATTGTGTGGTGCTCCTTTATTGAGATATTCACAGAAATATGACTAATATTATATTTCCTCATAACTGATGAGGCATAATATCAGTTTACCATCATAATTTCGACACTGTTTTGTGCGAGTAATTACTTACTAGAAAAACATTGTCGAAATTAACATTAGTGAATGAGCATAACAACAAATTAAAAAAATGTCTGCAGTTCGAATTCAATCTGTTGACAATTTTATCGAACTCACCTCAACGTCTGGTGCCATTCACAACACGGTTAGCAGGGGGACAAGCTCCCCTGCGCCCCCCACACCACCGCCAATTATATGTACTAATTCCAGTGCTGAACTCACAAAAGCGAATGCACACTGGCATTCGCTCATTTGTGTTTTCGGCACCTTTTCGTAACATTTGCATTCACAATTTTGGGATGTTGCAGCACTCCTTTCGCAAATAATCGCTCGAATATCCACCAGTCGACCATATGATGGTAAACCTGTCTCATCACCTGTAACAGACAGACACTACATATCAGTGTCCAAGTTGTATGGCTCAATGTCAGCTTCAAAACGATGCATCATGCGTGGCGTCACCATATTCCCTTGCAAAGATATGGGCATAATAATGAGAAATATGGCAGCTGTATCATCATCATCATCTTTCGGCTGTTCCCGTTAGGAGTCGCCACAGCAGATCATCTCTTTCCATTTCTTCCTGCCCTCTGCATGTTGCTCTGTCACACCAACCACCTGCATGTCCTCTCTCACCACGTCCGTAAACCTTATCTTAGGCCTTCCTCTTTTCCGGTTACCTGGTAGCTTCATCCTTAGCATCCTTTTCCCAATATACTCAGCATCCCTCCTCAGCACATGTCCAAACCAACGTAATCTTGCCTCTCTGGCTTTGTCTCCAAACCTTCCAACCTGGGCTGACCCTCTAATATTCTTATTCCTAATCCTGTTCACCCTTGTCACACCCAGTGCAAATCTTAACATCTTTAACTCTGCCACATCCAGCTCAAACCCCTGCCTTTTTGTCAATGCCACTGTCTCCAACCCATATAACATAGCTGGTCTCACTACTCTCTTGTAGACCTTCCCTTTCACTCTTACAGGTACTCGTCTGTCACAAATCACTCCTGACGCTCTTCTCCACCCACTCCATCCTGCCTGTACTCTCTTCTTCACCTCTCTTCCACACTCACCGTTACTCTGAACTATTGACCCCAAGTATTTAAACTTATCCACCTTCGCCACCTCTACTCCTTGCATCCTCACCATTCCTCTATCCTTCCTCTCATTCACACACATATATTCTGTCTTAGTCCTGCTGACCTTCATTCCGCTTCTCTCTAGAGCATATGTCCATCTCTCTAGGGTCTCCTCCACCTGTTCCCTACTCTCACTACAGATCACAATGTCATCTGCAAACATCATAGTCCACGGGGACTCCTGTCTGATCTCCTCTGTCAACCTGTCCATCACCATTGCAAATAAGAAAGGGCTCAGAGCTGATCCTTGATGTAACCCCACCTCCACCTTAAACGCATCCGTCACTCCCACCGCAGACCTCACCGCTGTCACACTACCCTCGTACATACCTTGTACCACTCTTACATACTTTTCTGACACTCCTGACTTCCTCATACAATACCACAACTCCTCTCTAGGCACCCTGTCTTATGCTTTCTCTAAGTCTACAAAAACACAATGCAGCTCCTTCCGACATTCTCTGTACTTCTCCATCAACACTCTCAGAGCAAAGATTGTATCTGTAGTGCTCTTTCCTGGCATGAAACCATACTGCTGATCACTAATCATCACTTCCCTTCTTAACCTTGCTTCCACTACTCTTTCCCATAACTTCATGCTGTGACTGATCAGTTTTATCCCTCTGTAGTTACTACAGCTCTGCACATCACCCTTATTCTTAAAAATCAGTACCAAAACACTTTTTCTCCATTCCTCAGACATCCTCTCACTTTCCAAGATTTCATTAAACAATCTGGTTAAAAACTCCACTGCCATTTCACCTAAACACCTCCATGCTTCCACAGGTATGTCATCTGGGCCAACAGCCTTTCCATTCTTCATTCTCTTCATAGCTATCCTTACTTCCTCCTTGCTAATCCATTGTACTTCATGATTTACTATCCCTGCATCATCCAACCTTCTCTCCCTCTCATTCTCTTCATTCATCAACCCCTCAAAGTACTCTTTCCATCTCCTCAACACACTCTCCTCGCTTGTGAGTATGTTTCCCTCATTATCCTTTATCACCTTTACCTGCTGCACATCTTTCCTAGCTCAGTCCCTCTGTCTAGCCAGTCGGTACAGGTCCTTTTCTCCCTCCTTAGTGTCCAACCTTTCATGCAACTCTTCATATGCCTTATCCTTAGCCTTCGCCACCTCTCTCTTTGCCATGCACCTCATCTCCTTATACTCCTGTCTACTTTCTTCATCTCTAACAATCCCACTTCTTCTTTGCCAACCTCTTTCTCTGTATACTCCCTGTACTTCCTCATTCCACCACCATGTCTCCTTGTCGTCCTTCCTCTGTCCAGATGTGATACCAAGCACCTTTCTAGCCGTCTCCTTTACTAGCTCTGCTGTAGTTACCCAGCTATTTGGTAACTCTTCACTGCCACCCAGTGCCTGCCTTAACTCATCCCTGAACTCCACCTCACAATTACCCTTTTTCAATTTCCACCACTTGATCCTTGGTGCTGCCCTCACACTCCTCCTCCTCTTCTTGATAACCAACGTCATCCTACAAACCACTATCCTATGCTGCCTAACGACACTTTCTCCGGTCACCACTTTACAGTCTCCAATATCCTTCAAACTGGTCCTCCTACATAAGATATAATCCACCTGTGTGCATCTTCCTCCACTTTTGTATGTCACCCTATGCTCCTCCCTCTTGTTAAAATACATATTCACCACAGCCATGTCCATCCTTTTTGCAAAATCCACTACCATCTGACCTTCTGCATTCCTTTGTTTAACACCATGCCTACCCATCACTTCCTCATCCCCTCTGTTCCCTTCACCAACATGCCCATTGAAATCTGCTCCAATCACCACTCTCTCACCCTTGGGTACAGTCATCACCACTTCATCCAATTCACTCCAAAATTTTTCTTTCTCATCCATTACACACCCAACTTGTGGAGCATATGCACTAACAACATTCATCATTACACCATCAATTTCCAGCTTCATAAACATCACTCTATCCCACACTTTTCACCTCCAAAACACTCTCAGCATACTGTTCCTTCAGAATAACTCCTACGCCATTTCTCCTCCCATCCACACCATGATAAAACAATTTGAACCCACCTCCGATACACCTAGCCTTACTCCCCTTCCATCTGGTCTCTTGCACACACAATATACCAACCTTCCTTCTGTCCATCATATCAGCTAGCTCTCTCCCTATACCAGTCATACTGCCAACATTCAAAGTTCCGACCCTCACTACCACAGTCCTAGCCTTTCTCCTCTCCTCCTGCCTTCGGCCATGTCTTCCACCTCTTCTCCTCCTTCGGCCAACAGTAGCCCAATTTCCGCCAGCACCCTGTAGGCTAACAGTACTGGTGGCGGTCGTTGTTAACCCGGGCCTCGACCGATCCGGTATAAAAATTTTTCTTGGTGACTGCAGTCACCAAGAAAGTTATTTACCAAAGTATGAAAAAAAAAATCTTAATTGCCATAACCTAAGTCCTGAACAAACTGTGACTAATACTGTTTTCAAAATGAGGTATTACTTAACAGGTTGTCATGTTCCCTAACATATTTACCAAAAGTTATTCACCAGAATATGAAAAAAATAATAATAATTTTCGTAACTTAAGTCCTAAACAAACTGTGATATCTGTACATTTGAGCAGCATACAGACACAGTTCTTTTACCATGTTGTAAGTACTAATATTGTCTTCAAAATGAGGAATTAGTTAGTGTGTTGACATGTTCCATATGTGAATAACAGTGGGAGCTGATAAGAGGTTTACCTGACAAGTGTAAATGACTCAGTGTTGTATTGTAACTACACATATTGTAAATTAATTATATGATAATGAGTTGCATTTCATTACTGCAAGGTTCTGCATGCTCAGGAAAAGATGATAATGTTCACTGAACAGGTTATGTACAGGAATTCATTGCATTCCTTCTGGAAAAATAATTAGCAATCAAAACCTTGAAATCCTACCCTAAACTAACACTAAAAAGACCTATGGTTCATTAACCATTTATCTGCGCAGTATGTTACAGTTCTGCAGTTCAGGATATATGTAGTTCAATGTAGAATGTAAAAGGACAACATTATTATCAGATGAAAGGAGAGGTATAGGCAGCAAAATCAAATCTACTCAGATTGCCAGTGTTTTTGTAGTACAAAAATAAATAAATAAAATACACTAGTGCATAGATGTCCACTTGCAAAGCCCATATTCCTGACAGGGTCCTGCAAAGGTGAATCTGTCCCATCTGGCTCATCATCAGGAAGGCCATTACGGAACTGTCCCAGGTTGAGCAGCCTAACACAAGTAGTAGGTTAACAACTGATCTCTGTGACTGCACTACCCGGTCTGCTTAGAAAATAGCTCTTAAGTCCATCTCTAAAGTCAGAAGGAGAAAGCTAAAAAGTGTCAGACATTAGTATGCTGAAGTTTACAGTATTCCCCATACTTATTGGCCCCGTAACTGCAGACATTTCAAAGGCAAATACAAAGGAGAGATAAAAGATGGCACCACTGTTAGAGAAGCTCATTGAAAAGACATCAAGTTCAGAGAGAGTTTCTTCATCACTCCTTAGTAGTACAGGAGAGCAGAGTTAGAAGTTAAAACAAATGAACACAGTAATTAGGACTGTCCATAGAGATTCATGCAGTATAACAGAAGTGAACCAGAGTCAGCATACATTTTGTTGTAACACAATACCATAACGTCTGTGCAATACTGTGTGGATCTTATCATTCAGTGGTTATTTGACTATGGGTTATACATCTACAGTGCTGTTCTAACAAGTAGTGATGCTAATGTTGAGCCATCACTGCAGTACAATAAATTTTAATCAGGACTGTTTATTAATCTGTTTAGATATTCGACTGCATAGTACAAATACATTATTGTGTACAGCGGTAAGCTAGTATTTAGTCCCAACTTGTACCAGAGTTTGTTGCATTCAGCAAGTTGTGTGACTCAAACATACGCATAGCCTTAGGTCTCATGGCACTACTATAAATGGACTATAACTGGTTAAAAAAAATCATTAAAATGTTACATCATCCAATTCTAAATTGCTGCCATTTATAAACAAGAATTTGGTAAGCAAATACTTAGCAGATATGATTGCATTTGGAAGAAACACCATAAGAATGAACTAAAAGCTGATTTTCTGAGTAGGGATTGGCCTTCTTATGGCAACTCTACAGTGTTTACTGGGGGCTTAACTCTAAAGGTAAGATGCTGCAAATGACTGTGCAGTCCTGAAGATTACATTCATAACTACATTTGCTTCCTATATATCCTGGACATTGTTGAATGTTAAATCGGACAATGAACAGTCAGTCTCTGCCTCAGTCATTTTCAGTGTCACATACAGTACCATCTCTTATTGGTGAATCAGCCAAGCCACCAAATTCACAGTTATTAGCACTATTCTCCGGTTTTTAGCCCTAATGCCTCATGTACACCAGTAGCATGGTGGCCATTTAGCCTATCTACTGTACCAGCTTTTTAAATCCATTCCAAGAGGTCTGACTCACCTTTCTACTAACCATATAAAACTGTCTTGTACTAACTTCAAACTCAACTCCCTAAATCGTGGACCCTTACTGCTTATGACATATCTTTATCTTTGTCTCACAAGCACGCAGCCACCCACCCATTCATTCCACTGGAAAAATAAATTGTCCATATTCATCTGTCAGTGGTAAGCCACACACGTCCAACTACAGTAAAGCATAATCAGCAGGTCCCGATTAGTGCGGCCTTCTATTTATTCAGCTTGTCCACTAAGGCTACCACCCATCTCCTTCTTACAAGATTTCTATTTTTAAGCATATTTCTCTTAAATGCATGGATTACTACCCCCTTCATTCCTTCCCTGCCTCTAATCTCTTTTAGGATATATGCACATTGTAGTGGCCAGCCTGCATAATGTCTTGCTCTCTGACATCCTACAACCCTCCCTGTTCACCAGTTTATATTGCATTCATGTGAACATTTCATGCTTAGTATAATATTTCAATTTCTGAATTTACATTTTAAGCATGAGCATTTCAGAAAAAGCAGTCTATGGCTTAATGCTCATACCAGCCTTCAAATTACCAACTCATTCAGAACATCATGCAGATTAAAAGTAAAAAACATAAATTCCCAGTTTCCACTCTGACTTCAGCAGTGAGTTTAACAAAAAAAAAATGCAGGCAGAGTCCATTTTCCATCTGTGTATGAGCATACACCTCCTGTTGACCCGCCTCATTTGGCAGTATGCTTTTGTCATCTGACAGTCCCCCCTCCCCTTTCATAAATAACTAGTCCATTGAAAGTAAGAACACTTCATATCGGACATGCAGATTAGTAACTTTATTATTGTAACGTTGCAGTTTTACAGTTTACAGTGCAAGCATGTTCACTTCTGAAGGTACAAACTAAGATTTATCATCCATGCCAACCTTCGGAATGCAAACTGGTTCACAACATCTGCATTCAGCCAGAGCCTCCTGCCCTGTCCCCTCCTGTCAATCCAAAGTTTCTGTTAGACAGTCTGACCTTATTCTTGACCTCAGCAGACCAATAGTAACCTGTTTTGTTTTTTTATTGAAATGAGTCACAGTATTTAAAAAAAAATACTCTGTTGCAGCTGTTTAACTTTTGACATTTCTTGTTAAACCATGACTGCGGCAGTACTCTCGTGTCTAGCGAACTGATCTGCACAGAAAATAAGTAGAGGGATCCAGTAACAATGCAGGTAAATTCTGCAAATGTCAGAAAAATAGAGAATAACTACTGCTGGACCCTCTCTTTATTTTCTCATGACAAAAGAAGCTTAGATCTGGGGATAAAGGTGTTACGTAAGTGCTGGCTTGAACTGCAAGAATCCCATTGGCTGCCACCACTTGCTTCATGAAATGCATACAAGAAAATACTGTTGAGTGCAGGTTACACTCTCGAACCATCTCTCTCTCACCAGTTGACTTCTATACGAAAAATAAACCAGTAAATGCTAATTCAGTTTTGTTGAATTATATTGCACTTTTCCCAAAACAAATTTTTTGGCAAGTAGTTTCTTTCTACTTTTAAACCAGAATTTAGTGGCATGTTATTTCTGAAAAGAGGGAAGATTGAAGAGGTCATGTGATACGACTACCAGTAATGATATTTATCGCTGGGTTATTCACGGGTAGTATGAGGTATCAGCTTAAGGAAGATTGCTGGTAAACTGTTTATTGAGTTGGCGTAAGTGGGTAAGAAGTGATAGTCCACTAGGGGATTTTATATGATGCTCTGAGGATGGGAAGTTACCAGTGCAAGGCAAGAAATATACGCAGTATGTTCAAAGGATAAGCTTTCAGAATGTGGGGGAAGATATGATAAACTCTGGTTATGGAATGTAAAAAGATCTCAAGGTTTGACAGTCTTAAACCTATCCATTCCTGTTTTAGAAGCTTTCAGAACAAAATGTTGCAAATGGAATTTGAAGGGGCATATTACTCTGAGCAAGTGAAAATTGATATGGTAGTTGGCATTGAGCGGTGTACATGAATGTGTTGTTCAACAAAGAATAGGATGGGAAAAATGCTTCAGAAAAATTACGACGATGGTTATGGTCTGAAGGGAAATGTTCTTTATTATGAGCTGAATGAAAGTGTATAATTTATTTTAACTGTTTTTTTTTTTTTTTTTTTTTTTAATAAACTGATAATCTGAGATATTTTCACATTTTATATTAGAATTCTATGCTTTGTATGATTTGTGATTTCTACCAACATAATTCTGTTTAATTCTTTGACCACAAAATGAACCAGATTTTCTCAGTCAAGTCCAATATGACCATCACGTTACTCCTTGTTGAAACCTAAGTTGAGAAGGTAACTGAACGTTCAGTTACTTTTTCAACTTATTTTTCAACAATAGCTTTAAATTAGGGTTGTAAACTTACTTGCACTTGTGGAAGGTACTCGGAGGTAATGTGATGCAGTTCCTATCGTCTCATAGCAAGCTCAGATTTAAGCACAAGGTGCCATGAGACGGTACTTGTTAAAGATGTTAAGATTTGCATTGGATGTGACAAGGATGGACAGGAATAGGAATCAGTATATTAGAGGGTTGGCTCAGGTTGGACAGTTTGGAGACAAAGTCAGAGAGAAGAGATTGCATTGGTTTGGACATGTGCTGAGGAGGGATGCTGGGTTTATTGGGAAGAAGGATGCTAAGGATGGAGCTGCCAGGTAAAAGTAAAACAGGAAGGCCTAAGATAAGATTTATGGATGTGGTGAGAGAGGACATGCAGGTGGTTGGTGTGACAGAGCAAGATGCAGAGGACAGGAAGAAATGGAAACAGATGATCCGCTGTGGCAACCCCTAATGGGAACAGCTGAAAGAAGAAGATTTCAGTCTATCTTAAGTTCCCTTTCACCTGTCCTCCCTGCAGTACTTTTATTTCTTACCCAGTAGTTCTTGAGTACTCCCTTGAGTACCATTGTTGGTACTCTTGGGTTCTTTTTCCCCTTTAGTCCTACGCTTTAGAAGTTATTCCATAGTACCACTGTTGATACCTCCTTTCTGTTGCAAGATTAAAAAAAAAACTTATCTTCTGTAACCCCTTTTTCTTTTGATAGATAAGCCGAATGGGTTCCTGTGGGCATAAGATTCTCAAGCCAAATGGGTTCCTGTGGGCATAAGAATCCCAACTCTGATGCTTACAGGGAGTATGTTTACTGTTGGGGCATGGCCCATTTTGATACCAACTGCACTGACTGTGCAGGATTTAATTCTAGAGCTATAAGTGACCAAAGGAATAAGTTGGAGCTGATGGGTCTTTCTTCTTCTTTCTCTTATTTACCTCCTGATGCTCAAGCCCCCCCCCCCCAAAAGGTCCAAAAAAAGGGAAGCCTGAATCAGCTCATAAGGATAAGGACTTTAGAAAAAGGTTGCAGGAATGCTCACCTACTTTGGCTCCTGCCACCGAATCTACATCAAATATTTCAAAAAAGTCAGATTTGACTCCCTCGGATCCTACCACGTTGAAGTCTGTCACCTCAGACCCTGTCACTCTGATGCTCACCAGAGCCGACATCTGTTCAACTTCCTTCTCCTTTTCTCCAGGAGATTCCAAGGAAGCAGTCCAGGCCACCATCTACTAGCTCCCATCCTTAGGTCCTCCAGGAGCTTGTCTGAAGCAGAGTTGGATAAGATGATGAAGTTCCTCAGAGCTCGGATCCAGATGGGGGTAAATCCAGCTCCTTCTCCCATCTCACCTGTGAGCCTTCCTTCCACTGATTCTCAATTAATATCTTCTTCTCCAGTCTGTCCCATGGTTTCAGAGCCCTCATTCTTCGACTCCGACCACTTCCCTGAGTCATCTGGCTTCGATCCTTTCAGAGCAGGAGGACTTTCAAAGCTGAAGCAGCAGCTCTGGCCCTAGGAGTCTGGGGTTAAATCCGAAGTTATCAGAGCCATCCTTGCCCTTAGGTGCTTTGGTGCTGGACAGCTCATCTCCGATCCTGCTTCATCCTCAGGAAGGGAGCCAGGTGAGATTTAGGGCTTGTTGGCACAGGGAACTTTGACTCCAGTGCTGCTGGCTTCTGTTTCACCTAGACTCTCTGCTTTTAAGATAGTGACCAAGGACGTTCTCTTTGCGTAGAAGGAGGACATCTCCCTGATACGTAATCCCCAGAAAAGGCCAATGTGTATGTCAGTGTCCTGAAAATGACAGCAATCTTCCTAGCATTGCAGGCCTTTCAGTATGCTCTCCCCTCCAGGATGATTGAGATTCAAATGGACAATATGGTTGTAATCTGGTACGTCAACAAACGGGGGAACCAGAACTTATCTGCTATTTCAAGAAGAAATGAGTGTGTGGCAGTGGGCAATCTCTTCTGGCCGCTTTGTCATAGCAACACACATATTAGGGAAAGCCAACTTGCTTGCAGACGGACTAAACAGGTGCATTCTGATGTCTCACGAATGGTTTGTCACTGTCAAAGTGGTGGAGAGAATTTTCCATACATGGGGCCAGCCATGCTGCAGCCTTTTCACTTCTCCCCTCAACAAGTGCAGCAGAATGTCCTTCGTGTTTCACTGTTGCAGTCATTACATTTGGGTAATCTGCTGGCAGGTTGCCCTCAGTCGGCCTGAATATCAAAGTCTTGGGTCCTGCGTCGGTTGCTATCTCTTCTTCCATGATGTCAGGTCGTCAGGAGTATAAAACAGGCAGCCGACGCCTTTTTCTTTAGTCTTTCTTGCCGAGCGGTGCCCGAAGCAGAAGCAGTTCACAAGTGCCGGTCGGCCGACTCCTGAAATTTTCGCATTCGAGTTTCAGAACCGAAGTCTTCATTTAAAGCTAAGTACCCCATTAGGGAAACTTTTCTTGCTCCATACCGATGTCAGTAAAAGTTAATAATTGTATTACTTGTGGGAAGCAAATACCTCATAAGGATTTCCATTTATACTGTATTCCTTGCCTAGGCCCAGATCATAATGTGCCTTGCTGTCGGTTTTGTGCTAGATTTAATCAACGCACTGTTAAGCGTTGGTATATCTTTGCTTCAGAATATTTTGGAAACCGATTTAACTACCCTGATATGTCAGATAGCAATCCGACTACAGGAGTTCACAAAAAACACAAAGAAAAGGGCAGAGACAGACCATTGAGGTCCAAAACCGACAACAAAGCTTCTCCTAAGCCAGTCGCCGATTTGCCGGTACTCAGTGAGGCGCTTTTGCAGCCCCTGATACCTGCTACTTTCAAGTCACAGGCCTCTACCGAGACCCATGTGGAGTCCGGCATGCCGTGAGAATTTCAAAGTATTGTACCCGAGGATGTCTCTCCCTTGGATGGGTGGAGCCGCTGAGCAGACACTGGCTTCTGAGGGTGTTTTCAGGCCTCAGCATTTCTATATAAAACCGACGCCAGCTTCAAAAACAAAGACAAAAGCAACTCCTAAGGCTAAAAAAAGATGCATGAGCCACGTGCCCAGGCCTCTATGCCCAAAAAAACAGATCATCAAAATGGCTGAAGACTTAATTGCCTTGATCAGGCCCCCCCCGATAAGAGGCCTAGGCAAGACACTGATTATGAATCTTCAGATCAGGTTTCTGTTTCTTCTGATTTATTTTCTGATCAGGAATTTTCTGTACCTCCCTATGAGGATTCAGATGCAGAGGAATCCATCCCATCTGCATCTCCTCCTGAAGATTATTCTTTTGGTGAAATCTTGCATACTTTGAGGGAACATTTTCATTGGGAGAGTCAAGATTTCTCAGAATCAAAAAAGAGGCTTAGGGATTTCCTCCTTCTCCCTCAGCATAGGCCTTTGGCCATACCTCGTGTTTTAGACATTCTTGATGTGTTTTTGGAATCAAGCCTGGCTCCATGTTCCCTACCACCAGCTCCTAGCACGCCAGACAGATATTACAGGGTTCCTGACTCCCACAAATTTGTATTCAAAAATCCTGCTGGTGACCCTGAAACTATCTCACAGGGTCCCAAAGGTGTAAAGGCCTCAACAGCTAAGAATCCTACCCCCTCTGATAGAGATTCCAGGGCACTGGAATAGATGGGGAAAGAAGGTTTATACGTCTGCAACCTTGGCAATTAGGGACTTAAACTGTCAGTTTCATATGCTTAAATATCAATAGCATGTTATGGGATTATTGAAACAGAAAATGATGTTGATTTCTGAATGTGTGGAAAATAAAGAATTACAGGAATTATTGCATGCAGCAGAACAGGTTGGAAAACATACTTTGCAATGTGGTTTTGATTCCTTGGAGGCCTCCTGCAGGGCCGCACTTACTGGATCTGTGATTAGAAGGCATGCCTGGCTCAGAGAAAAATCTGCCTGATCATGTTAAAGCTAAATTGTTGGATGCACCTTTACAGCATGATACTCTGGTAATAGGGCAATAGAGGTTTTAAAGAAAGTGGAAGACAAAGCTAAGTCTCTGCAAACTGTAAAATATTTCTTACAAGTGCAGCCACCAAGATTCAGTAGACACTTGCCTACAAAAAATTGGTCCTTTCCTGTGTCCGACAGAGCCTCACGGGGCAAATCCAGGCGCTCAAAAGACTCTAGATACCAATCACAGGGTTCCTACAGGTCAAAACAATGGGGTGCCTCTACCTCCAAATCTGGAGGAAACAAAGCACAACCCTACAGTAAGCAGTTTCATTGACTTCCCTCTGCCATCACCAAGCACTTATCTTTTGGCAGCCCCCTTAAGGGGAAAACTAGCACTTCATGCTCAAAATTGGCAGTTAATAACCCAGGACAAGTGGGTATTAAACATAGTATCCCAGGGATACAGATTTCATTTCCATACCTTGCCATTTCCAAACGGTTGGCCAGATCTCCCACAAAATCAATGGGCAGAGGCACAGAAACAAGTTACTTCCCTCATGGATATGGGGGCTATTCAGCCAGCACCAGAACTAGAAAAAGGACAAGGGTTTTACTCAAGACTGTTCTTGGTACCCAGAAAAGACCATGCCTAGCGCCCAATTTTGAACACATTCTTGGACATCCCAAAATTCAAAATGCTGACTTTGCAACAGCTTCTGCCCATGCTGGGCAAGAACGCTTGGCTAGTGACTCTAGACTTGAGGGGCATACCTGCATATCCCAATAAGGGAATCGTGCAGAAGATACCTCCGCTTCAAAGCTGGTTTTATGCATTACCAGTTCTCTGCACTGCCCTTTAGCTTATCTACTGCGCCCAGGGTCTTTACAAAGTGCCTGGCACCAGTAATTGCATTTTGCAGACGAAGTATTCAAATATATCCTTACTTGGATGACTGTCTCATTCAAGCAGAAAACAAGGACATTCTTCTTCAGCATCTGGCATTTGTGAAAAGGCTTCTAACATGCCTAGGGTACTCAATAAATGAAAATAAACCACAACTGGTACCCTCTCAAAAGATTACATTCCTGGGTGCAAGCTTGAATACAGCTGCCCAGATGGCTTACCTTACGCCAGACAAACAAAGGCAACTGTTTACTTCAAACAGATGGCAACAAAAATCCAGTCTTCTGCAAGACAAATTCTGCAGGCTTTGGGGTTCATGGCATCCTGCATCCTACTAATTCCATATGCAAGACTGCATATGAGGAAACTTCAATAGTACCTAAAAAGTTTATGGAGTCAACATTCACACAGTCTGGAAACAATGATTCCTCTCATTCCCTGCCTACAACAGGAGTTTCTTTGGTGGGCAGAGACGTGTCAACAGAACGTGGGACGGCCCTTCACTCAACCTCCTCACAGCCAAACCTTAACAACAGACGCATCAGATTATGCCTGGGGGGCCCACATGACAGGAAGATGCATTCAGGGCATATGGGCACCAAATCAAATGCATCTACATATCAACCAGAAAGAGATGCTAGCTGTTCAAAATGCCCTAACAGCATTCAAGGACTTATTTCATCCAGGACAACTACTGATAAAGACGGACAACACCACAATCATGTGGTATATAAACAAGCAAGGAGGCACACACTCATACCCCCTTTGCAGATTAGCCATGGCACTGTGGGACACAGCTTTGACCTACCAAATACATCTTCAAGCTCAATTCCTGCCAGGAAAACAAAACACTCTGGCAGACGATTTAAGCAGAAACCTTATGGATCCTCACGAGTGGAAACTAAATCCACAAGTCTTCAGCATGATAACAGAGAAATGGGGGAGCCCAGACATAGATCTTTTTGCCTCTCCTCAAAATTATCAACTGAAAAGATTCTGCACAAGGACTTATCACAGACAAGCATGGAAAGTGGACGCCCTATCCTTCAGTTGGAAAAACCTTTCAGTTTACGCCTTTCCTCCTCTGCTTCTTCTACCCAAGGTCCTCCTAAAAGTCAGACAAGAGAAGCCAAAGATGATATTAATTGCCCCGGACTGGCCCCGCCAATGCTGGTACCCAGTCCTAAGGAACTTGTCTCAATACCCAGCTTGGACCTTGCCTCAAAAACCACAACTACTGTCCCGGCAAAACAATCAGATCCTGCACAATCAACTACATACTCTGAACCTGGCAGCATGGCTAATCCTGTAATCATACAAACGACACCTCTCAGTAAAGCTGTGATGGATGTCGTTTTGGAAGGCAGAAGGCCTAGCACTAGAAAATCTAATGCTGACAAATGGAAGAGATTATGTGCTTGGAATCAAGCACAAGGAACTGATACAGCAGAACCACATATTCCTCGGATATTACAATACTTAACTGAGATGCTTGACAAAGGCCTATCTTTCTCACCAATCAAAATCCATGCCTCTGCCATTTCGGCTCATTACAATACAGAGCCACCAATCTTTTCTCATCCTTTACTAAAGCAGTATCTTAGAGGAGCCAAAAATTTAAGGCCTCCTAGAAGATCACCATTACCTGCATGGGACCTCAATTATGTGTTGGAAAAGCTCACCCTGCCTCCTTTTGAACCAGCTGCTACCGCTGATATAAAGTTCTTAGCTTGGAAGACAGCTCTGCTACTAGCAATTACTTCTGCAAGAAGAGTTTCAGAGCTACAGGCCCTCACGGCTGTAGAGCCTTTTATCATATTTTACCCAGACAGGGTGTCTGAGGACAAATCCTACTTTTATGCCTAAGGTCATTTCCAGTGTGGCTCTTAACCAAACAATTCATCTGCCAACTTTTTATCCAAATCCGCAGAACAAAGGAGAGAGAATTCTGCATTCCTTGGACGTACACAGACAGCAGGACTAAAGCTCCAAGAAAAACTGCAATTACTAGTGTCATATGCTGCAGGATCAGAAGGAAAGGCTATTTCAAAGCAGACAATTTCAAAGTGGATAAGCCATTGCATCCGTTTCTGCTACTTACACCATGGCAAACCTGTGCCCAAGGGCATTAGGTCTCACTCCACCAGAGCTACCACTACTTCAGCAGCCTTTCACAGAGGAGTACCAACCAAGGACATTCTAGAGGCTGCTACTTGGAGTTCTGTTCACACCTTTACAAAGCATTACTATTTGCCTCTCTTCTTAAGTCCAGGGCAGGCTTTGCCACTGCAGTGCTGCAGGGCCTTATAGCCTCACCTAATGCTGTTTAGCTCCAGCCTCCCAACCATAGCTTTGGGATTCTACCTAAATGTAATGACTGCAACAGTGAAACACGAAGAACATAGTACAGTTGTGTACACTTACCATAAATGTAGATGTTTGAGTGTATTCACTGTTGCAGTCCAGGTTACCCTCCCGCCATCCCCCTGTCATTCTACAGTTTACCTCTCCTTCTCTATCTTCTACAGCCTATGTGGTGTATTTGCTTGTAGATGAAGGTAAAGTTTATATTGATGCATGTAGATATATAAATATATATAATATTGCTACCTTTTTGGGGGCACCTGACATCGGGGGCAAGAAAAACTAAAGAAAATTGTGTCGGCTGCATGTTTTATACCCCTGATGACCTGACGTCATGGAAGAGAAGACAGCAACTGACGCAGGCAGAACCCAAGACTTTGGAATTTAGGCCAACTGAGGGCAACCTGCCAGCAGTTTACCCAAATGTAATGACTGCAACAGTGAATACACTCTTAACATCTACATTTATGGTAAGTGTACACAACTGTACTTTCTAATGTGTCAAAGTCTAAGTTAATTAACAAATTGTGTGCATCTCCCTGTGTGTGTGTGTGTGTGTGTGTGTGTGTGTGTGTGTGTGTGTGTGTGTGTGTGTGTGTGTGTGTGTGTGTGTGTGTATATATATATATATATATGTATATATATATATATATGTGTGTGTGTGCGTGCATGTATGTATGTATGTCCTTCTAATCCCATGTTGCAGTATTCATAAGATGAGGGAGATCCCCTTCTAAGCGACCCGAACGTTTGACCAGTATACCAAAGACTTAAGCTATTCCAAGATTCTTGCGATGTTCACCTAGATCAGCCGAGCGTTGGCCATAAAAGTGACGTCTGCACATACCATTTTCTGAACTCTGCCACCAGTCCAAATGACCGCTTTCAGCTGTCCATGTGATCGTCGAAAGTTTCTGTTCAAATCAGGTAAGTGCCCCATTGGGGAAAACCTTTTTACACTTTTACTACTGCATGCTTGTTGGAGATTAATGTTGTCCAAGAAGGGCAAGTGCCACTGTGGAAGACAGATTCCACACAAAGACAGCCATGACCATTGTCTTTTTTTGTTTGGGGTCCAATCAAGATTACAAGGCTTCTGCCATCTGTCAGGCGTTCGTCCCTAAAACTCTCTTCAGTCATCTGTCCACTCTAAGTATATACCTTGAAAACCAGAGACTAAAGTGACTGGTGCTAGGTATGAAAGGTACTGCAGGTCTGTCGGGTGAGCGAAAAAGGTAAGGCCTGAATCGTCGGCTGCACCTCTAATCTCTGACATCCCTCTCAAGGTCAGTGAAGGCCCAAAGGTACTTATGGTGTTGGGTCCTCCTCCTCGGCGGGTTCTGATCAAGAAGCTGCTAGGGAAGGTTACTACAGCACGTCCACAGAGGTATCTCAGACATCCGGTTTGGATGGTAAGGGAGAACCATTGCTCACTCCTTCTGATATTCCTCAAAGTACCTCTCCTGCCCCTTCCATTGAGGTTTTGCCAACATCCGATCCAGAGCCCATGCCTATGTCAGCCTTTCCTTCCCAGCCTAAGGGTAGGCCTTCTTCTCAAGAGAAAACACAAACAAAAACATGTGTCTCCCATTCAGGAGCCCTTCCCAGACGGGCAAGCCTTTTCTCAAGGGATTTTGAATGCTTTCCTGGCACTTAGGCCTTCCACCTTGCACCCTTCTACTCCAGCATCTCCTTTGTCCCCTCCTCCATCTGCTGAAGTACAGACCTCTGAGGAAGATGATTCATCTTCAGATGAATCCCTGGCTTACTCCACTCATATTGAGAGTCCTCTGAAATATGCCTCCCCTGAAGTGGATTCCAACTGCAGGAATTCTCCAGATGAAGGTATTAGTTTTGGAGAAGCTATCTCCAGAATGAGGAACTATTTTAAGTTGGAAAGCTCACAAGTCTCAGAGGTACAAAAGAGGTATTATGACTTCTTTCAAATAGAATCCTTCAACCATCCCGCCTGTTTTGCCAGCTTTTCAAAATGACTTTCTTGCAGCATCTAAAAACCCTGATTCACAACCTCCTGCTCTGAAAAGGCCAGACAGGTTCTATAAGGTTCCTGAGAACAATAGTTGTCTGTACAAATGTCCTCTCGCAGATCTAGCTGTGATCTCTCTGTCTGCTGATAAAACTACCAAATTACTTCCCTCCACCAACCTCCTACCCTCCGATAAGGACAGTAAAATGATGGAGTGAATTGGAAAGAAAGTCTAAACCTGTTCCACGCTGGCTTTTAGGGCCATTAATTATCAGACACACACATGTCCAGGTATGTTCTTGGCCCTACTTTCACAGGCCTCCAAATTGCTGACAGATCTCCCAGACTCTGCAGCAAAAAGCCAGCTTTCTTGCCTCTTGGGAGTTTCATCCCAGGTTGCCAGGCATTCCATAAAATGCAGCTATGACGCAGCAGAGGTGTCTGCAAGATCATCAACATCTAGTTCTGCCTCCGAGAGATATTCCTGGATGAGGTTGTAGCCTTTGCCTGAAGATTTCAAGGCAATGATTATGGATGCACCACTGGACAGTACTGCCCTATTTGGTTCTAATGCTGCAGCCATCTTCAAATCCCTTCAAGAGAAAGGAAAAGAACTTCAGGATCTAAAACGTATTTTTGTCTCCCCATTTCCTAAATTTTGTAGGAGCTACCCTTCTTGACCTAATTTTGCACCATCCCAACAACACAAGAAAGGCGCACTCAGGCAGGCACCTCCTAGGTCTCAGCCATCCTCTGCTCAGAAGGCCTTCTTTCCAGGCAAGCCAGGTAGTCTTTGACTTCCAGGCAGATTTCTCAGGAATTCCCTTTTCCCAGCACCTTTCTCATTTCCCTTCAAAGTGGACAAGCATTACCACAGACAAATGGGTCCTGTCCATTGTCCAAGGAGGTTACTACATGATTTGGAAAACCACTCCTGCCTTCATGGTGATTCCACAACCCCCAAAGCACCAGATCCACCATTTCCCTCATAACATTCAAGACTTGCAAGCACAAGGAACCATACAGGAGGATTCTGTTCCAGAATGTTTTTATTTCATAGGAAGGACGGCCCTTGGAGACCAATTTTAGACTTGTCCCAACTCAGTTTATTCCTTAAAGTACCCACCTTCAGAATACTTACCCTGCAAAATATGTTCCCTTTCTTGCTACCCCAGGCGTAACCTGATTTCCTTAGACATAAGGGATGCATACCTTCACATCCCCATCCACCCTCTATTCAGGGAATTTCTGACATTTTTCTGTTGCTTCCTCTCATTTTCAGTTCTGTGCTTTGCCTTTTGGATTCTCTACAGCACCGAGGATTTTCACAAAGTGTTTGGCTGCTTTCATTACCTTTTGCAGAGTCCAATGAATTCTCATTTACCCTTACTTTTGAACTACCTGCTCATTCAAGCAGAGCATCTAGTCACTTTGCTACAGAACCTTCAAACCACCATCTTCTTGTTCCTCAGTCTTGGATTTACCCTCAACTGCAGCAAGTCTTCCCTTACTCCCTCTGAGGACTGGGATTTCCTAAGTTGCAGGATAAACACAGGCCTTGCAATGGCCTTCCTACCTTTACAAAAGGTGCAATCTCTGCAGACTTCCTGCCGTTGCTTCCACTACCCTCTCTGACTGCCAGGGAATTCTTCAAGATGCTAAGGTTCATGGCTTTGGTTATACCATTGCCACCCGTAGCCAGACTCTACATGCGAAAGTTCCAGTGGTACTTGAAAACACTGTGGTCCTGGCATGCTCATCCTCTAGAATTTCTCCTTCCACTTCTGCCTTTCCTAAAGAAGGAATTGCTTTGGTGGATTCAGCAAATTTCTTAGAACCTAGGACTTCCCCTGCAGCACTTTCTCCAGTACAGGAAATGTTCACAGATGCTTCAGATCCCAGGTTGGGGGGGGGGCAACTCTGGGGAACCTAAACGTCCAAAACCTGTAGTCTCCTTCTATAACAAAGCAGCACATCAACACCAAAGAGATGAGGGCTCTGATCCTGGCGCTTCAAGCCTTCAGGTCATCTCTTTTATCTGGTCCTTTGAAGCTGTTCACAGACAAACACCACTGTTCTCTGGTATGTGAACAAACAGGGGCAGACAAAGTCATATCTACTGTGCAGATTAGCAGCGATACAAGCCTGGAGATTGCTCTTTAAGCAAAGTTAACTTTGACAGCTGATTATATTCCATTAGCTCAAAATGTTCAGGTAGACACACTGAGCAGATCCATGACACAAGCCCACAAATGGATTATTCACAGGGATGTGTTTCTGGACATTCTTTACCAGTGGGGTACACCTCAAATCTGTTTGTGTCTCATATGAACAGACATCTTCTAAAGTTCTGTGGCAGAGTCCTACACCCTCTGGTTTGGAAGGTGGATGTCCTATCATTCTCATGGAGAAGGACATTTCTGTACACATTCCCATCCTCCCCCCTAATTCAAAAAGTCCTTCTGAAGATACAGAAGGACAAACCAAAAATCTTGTTGGTGTCTCCCTTTTGGCCAAGACGGCATTGGTTCAGTCTCCTTCTGCAGTTAGCCAAGGGCAATCATCACAAGTTACCTCACAGGGTTGGAGCTACTCTCACAAGATAAGGGATCTCTTATTCATCCACATTTGGCAACACTGAACCTGACCTTGTGGATGATAGGCTTCTGATTCCTTTCAGACACCTTTTTTCTGAGGACGTGCTAGTTCTGCAGGAGACAGAAAACCTAATACAAGGAGATCCTGCTGGTCCAAATGGACAAGATTCTCCATCTGGTGTCTTAATAAGAAACTAGATCCATTTTCAGTGGATATTCCCCTAGTCCCTTCTTACTTGTGTGAGTTGCTCAAGGCTGGGCTGGCTTATTCTTCAGTTAAAGCTCATTTGTCAGCCATTTCTGCGTGTCTGCCTTTGTCTCCTGCCTTAGCTTCTAGATTAGAAGTAAACTTTTCTTAAAAGATGTCCTTCACATCAGACCTCCCTGGAAACCTGATCCTCCTCCCTGGTACCAAAATTTTGATTTACTGGTAGCAATTACTTCTGCTAGGCGAGTTTCAGAACTCCAAGCTTTAATGTCTTCCACAACCTTTTCTGATTTTTTCACAATGATAGGGTGTCCCTTCGTACCACTCCTTCCTTCATGCCTAAAGTGGTTAATGACTTGTCCCTCAATCAGTCTATTTGATAGGGTGTCCCTTAGTACCACCCCTTCCTTCATGCCTAAAGTGGTTACTGACTTGTCCCTCAATCAGTCTATTCATCTACCCACCTTTTTCCCTTCTCAAAACTCCCGTGAGAGAGAATTGCAAACTTTAGATGAAAACAGACAACTCAAATTTTATCTGGACAAGACCAAATCTATTAGAAAGTCTGAGCAATTGTTTGTTTCCTTTTACCCCAAGACGCTGGGAAATCCTGTCTCTAAACAAACTATTTCAATTTGGATTTCAAAGGCAGTTTCCTTCTGCTCTCTCTTTCATGGAAAACTTTCTTCCTCTGTTAAGCCCCATTCGACTAGAGCAGTGGCTTCCTCTGGAGCCTTCTTTAAAGGCCTAGATATTGCTTCTATTCTTAAAGCAGCTACTTGGTCCTTTGTCTATACAAAACACTACAAGCTGGATTCTGTTTCCAGATCCAGAGCAGGATTTGCTAGAGCAATTCTGCATTGCTTTGTGGAGACGTCTTGTGCTCCTACCTCCCTTTCTGGCACATGAGCTTTGGTATTCACCCTCTTGTTATGAATACTGCAACATATGGGAATGGAAGGACGTAGAATAGTTGTGTAAAATCTTCCTATAACCATAGACATCCTTCTCTCCCATGTTGCAGTATTCTATCCCACCCTCCTTCCCCTTTGGTTCATGCTCTTCCTTGGATATTTGGATATTCCTTTTTCCTGTTATCCTTGGATTGGCGTTCTGACTGGGGCGTTCAGTTCTGAGGATGGTACGTGCAGACATTCGGGTTGCCTAGGAGGGGATCTCCCTCATGTTATGAATATTGCAACATGGAAGAGAAGGATATCCACGATTATGGTAAGATTTTACACAACTATTCTGTAGATATATATATATATATATATATATATATATATATATATATATATATATATATATATATATAGATATATATATATATATATATATATATATGTATGTGTGTGTATATATATCTATATCTATCTATATATATATATATATATATATATCTATCTATATATATATATATATATATATACATACACGCGTGTGTGTGTGTGTTTGTGTGTGTTTATATATATATATATATATATATATATATATATATGTGTGTGTGTGTGTGTGTATAAAAAACTATACACACACACACAAATATGTGTGGGATATCTGTTAAGAAAAATGTTGTCCTCATTTACTTTGTCAAGGAAAAGAACAGTGGCACTCTGCACTCTTTGATACCATGCCAATAATATTTCCATTACAAATAGAGAGTATAACGTATGAAACTGGTTGCTAGGTGGGGGATTAAGGACTGCGTAGGAACAAATAATTGGCAGCATGGAGAAAAAAATATGTAACATTTTATTAAAGCCACATAACAGAGCCTCAAATTCCTACTGCATTGGTCGTATGCCTTCTAAAGGGTGCAAACTAAAATGTTGAAGTAAATAAGCAAAGTAATTAAAATCTACCAGTCACAAATCCACAAAAGTAAACAATGGCAATAACTTTAAAGGTGCCTTCCAGTTCATGTTATCAGTTTGTCCCATCATTATTAAGGTGTGAAACTTGGGTACTAAAACCTCTAATGTTTATATTTCATTGCTGTGAAATACAAATGTGATGTGGACTGCCTTCTTTATTAAACATGTCATACTTATGTTCTTGTATCCTAATCTTAGACTTTCTCCATGTCTTACCTGTATTGTTGAGACCACAGACACTATATTGCACAAATAGTTTCTGTGATAAAAAAAAAAACTTTTAACATTATTAATATGCATGAAGGATGAAACTGTATATTGGTAGATGTTAACAAGCGATGTATATGCTCCAGCACCAACAGCATTAATAACTGTGTTGATTTTCGCATTTTTTTGTTTTATAGGTTCATAGGTTGGTACTAAGGCCTATACAAGCCTAGCCATAACAATTCCCTGGCTATTTCTTCCCACACTATTTACTTCCTGGACCCCTGTCTAGCAGGACGACTGACATGATCCCTGGGGTGAATTTCCTTTCTCCCATCCAATCGTCAAGGTTCCTTTTGAAGAGGGCCAAAGAGGCTCTTTGCTTGACATGTATGGGCAGTCTATTCCAGAATCTGGGGTCTCTGGGTCAGGAAACTATCCCTCCATCATGTTTTGTTTATTGTGATGACAAGGTTTAGATCCCTGGAGTGTGTGGCTCTGAGGGACTGGGATTTCTTTAAGTGTAGCAATGTCCAACAGCTCTGGGTTTGACATGGCCTTGTATGTTAAGCAGAGATCGCCTCTGAGTAGGCGATATGCAACAGAGTATACCTGGAGTTTTTTAAGGCAGTCAGCGTAGGGCATCTGCTTTAGGCCTGTGATTCTTTTAGTGAGGTATTTCTGCAGCCTTTCCAGTTGTTCAGGTGTCTTGAGAGGTACACACCAAATGGGGTGTTGTATTCTATAATGGGTCTAATGAGGCATGAGTACAGTGGGAAAGTGACCTCCTTTTTT
Organism: Protopterus annectens; assembly: GCF_019279795.1. Lineage (NCBI taxonomy): Eukaryota > Metazoa > Chordata > Ceratodontiformes > Protopteridae > Protopterus > Protopterus annectens. The sequence goes on along the minus strand of NC_056725.1, from coordinate 1,691,192,372 downwards.
CTGGATGAAAAGCCCTTAGTGATGATGTGTGCCATGTAGAAGGATTTCCTGACTGTTGTGGCGATGTGGTTATCGAATGTGAGACCACTGTCCACCTGTGTCCCTAAGTCCTCTTATCACACTTTCGGTGTTTAGTGTTCTGCCACCTATGTGGTAATTCACAGGTACATGTTTTTTCCCAAAGGGGATAACTATACATTTCTTGGCATTGAGCTTGAGCCCATGGCTCTGGCACCAAGCATCTGTTTCTGTAAGGCCCTTTTGTAGAGTATCCACATCATTTGGAGATTCAGTAATGGCTCCCAGTTTGCAGTCATCTGTGAACATTGTTAGCCAGAGTCCCTTAGTATTGGCCTGTACTTCAGAGAAGTACATGCCAAGCAAGAGGGGTCCCAGGACTGAACCCTGAGGTACTCCACTTGTCACTTGTCTGGAGCTGGATTTGGAGTCAGCTACTTTTACAGTGTGGGTTCTGTCAGTAAGCCAATTGGCAACCCATCAAGTGACGTAGGGATTAATACTCAGCTTAGTAAATTTATCTATGATTCCAGAGTGGGAGATGGTGTCAAAGGCCTTGCCGAGGTCCAGGTAGACCGCCTTACCCTCGTCCACGGCTCTGGAGACTGATTCGAAGAAGTCAGTCAGGTTCAGGAGACAAGATCGGCCCTTCACGAACCCAAAGATCAGGCTCGTCAGACTGATAGGGCAGTAGTTCTCGGGATCCAAGTTGGATCCCCCCTTGTGGAGTGGGATAATTGTAGCTGTGTGCCACTCAGTGGGCACGAAGCCTGAGGTGAGGCTATGATTAAACATGTTACTTAGGTGAGGTGCCAGTTCATTTTGTAGTTCATGAAGTACACAGCCCCGAGATGTCATTTGGTCCCATGGATGCTGTATTCTTAGCTTTGGAGATTGTGTTTTTTACCTGTGTGGCCGTTATTACAGGAATTTGGCAATCGTCCGGTATTGAGATGGGCCTTTTAGGGGGTGAGAAGGGGGTGAAGTTGGCACTTAATCGATCTGCCATGATATTGGCAATATCCTTAGGATCAGTATATTTAACACCATTCTGTTGTAGCTCAGAGTAGATTTGAGCATTGCCGTTTAGATTCTTGACATAGTTGTAGACTGCGTTGTGATTGTCTTTGGAATCTTTGGCAATTTTATTTTTGTAACTAGCTTTGGAGGATTTTATGAGGGGTCTCAGCTTCTTACTGAGGCTGGTAAGGCAGTTTTTTGAATCCTGGGATTTTTCTCTTTTCTGCAACAGTTTCTTCTTTTGTTGTAAAGTTTGTTTATGGCAGGGGACCACCAGATTGGCTTCATTTTTTTGGAAGAGAGCATCTTGGTTCTATTTGGGATGGCACGATTCATGCATGAGTGGATGTGCTCATACATTGCCTTAGTATAGGACTCAGCAGCTGAACTTTCAGATGTTCATCGTGTTTCACTGCTGCAGTCATTACACTTGGGTTATCCTGCCATCAGGCGGTCCCGCAGTCAGCCAGAGTTCCAAAGTCTTGGTCCGGCGTCGGTTGCTGTCGCTTCCTCCCTGACGTCAGTGCGCCAGGGGTATATAAGATGCAGCCGACGCCATTTTCTTCAGTCTTTCTTGCCGCACAGTGCCCGAAGCAAAAGCAGTTCGCAAGTGCCGGTTGGCCGACTCCTGAGATTTTCAACTTCGAATTTCAGAACCGAAGTCTTTAATAAAGCTAAGTACCCCGTTGGGGAAACTTTTTCTTGCCTCAGACCGATGTCAGTAAAAGTTAATAACTGCATTTCTTGTGGGAAGCAAATACCTCATAAGGATTTTCATTCTTACTGCATTCCATGCCTAGGCCCCAGACCATGACGTCACTAGTTATCGGTTTTGTACTAGATTTAACAAGCACACTATTAAATGTCGGTTTGATTTTGCTCGCCATTATTTTGGCCAAAGGTTCAATTATACCATGCCGTCGGAACAACCGACGACCGGAATACACAAAAAACGCAGAGACAAAGATAAGGACAGGCATCCGAGGTCCAAAACTGATGATGAAGCCTCTTCTAGGCCAGTCGCCGGTTTGCCAGTTCTCAGTGAGGCGCATTCGCAGCCCCTGACACCCGCTACCTCAGAGCCACAGGCCGCCTCCGACTCCCACGTGGAGATTTCTAGGCCTCTGGAAACTCAAGGTATTGGGCCTACGGAAATTATCCCCTCAGATGGGTCCGGAGCCACTGAGCAGGCATCGGCTTCTGAGGGTGTTTTCAGACCTTCACAGCTTACCATCAAAACAACAACCAAGTCTAAGACTCCATTAAAGACAAAGAAACAAGTACAGCAATCACCTGGACAGGCCTCCATGCCTAAAAAACAGATGCTCAAAATGGCCGAAGACCTAATTACTCTGATCAGGGGTTCCCATCCCCCTCCTGATAAAAGGCCTAGGCAGGATACAGACTATGATTCCTCTGACCAGGTTTCCATTTCTTCTGATTCCTCTTTGGACCAGGGATACTCCTATGAGGAGTCTGATGCTGAAGAATCTATCCCTTCAGCCTCTCCTCCTGAGGATTACTCTTTTGGGGAAACTTTACATACCATGAGGGAGCATTTCCATTGGGAGAGGCAGGATTATCCAGAATCCAAGAAAAGGCTCAGAGATTTTCTTTTATTGCCTCAGCACAGGCCCCTTGCTATTCCGCCTGTGTTAGATATTGTGGATGATGTGTTCTCTGAATCCAGTTTAACCCCTGATTCTTTGCCCCCAGCTCCAGTCAAGCCAGATAGGTACTACAGAGTCCCTGACTCTCACAAATTTCTTTATAAAAACCCTGCTGCTGACCCAGAAACTATTTCCCAGGGTCCCAAAGGGGTAAAGGCTTCCACTGCTAAAAATCCAGTTCCCTCTGACAGGGATTCTAGAGCATTAGATAGATGGGGGAAGAAAGTTTACACTTCTGCAACTTTAGCAGTAAGGGCTTTAAATTGCCAGTTCCACATGCTTAAATACCAACAATATTTAATGTCTCTGTTAAAGCAGAAAATGTGTACAAGCTCAGAAGGTCCTGACTATAAGGAAATGCAGGATTTATTGCATGCAGCTGAACAAGTAGGAAAACATACTCTGCAATGTGGTTTTGATTCATTAGAGGCTTCTTGTAGAGCCGCAGTTACAGGATCTGTGATTCAAAGGCATGCTTGGTTAAAAGAACAAGGTTTACCTGATCATGTTAAGGCAAAATTATTGGATGCTCCTTTACAGCATGATATCTTGTTTGGTGTTAAGGCAGAAGAGTTATTAAAGAAAATGGAGTTTAAGGCAAAGTCTGTGCAAACAGTGAAGGATTTCTTACAGGCACAGCCACCCCGATTTAGCAGAAATTGACCTTCTAAAAATTGGTCCTTTCCAGTGTCAGACAGACCACAAAGAGGCAGATACAGATGCCCAAGAGGCAGATCTCAGCCCCAAGGCTCTTATAGACAACGACAATGGGGTGCTTCTACCCCAAAAGGAGGAGAAGACAAGTCACAACCTTATAGGAAACTGTCCCAATGACTTCCCCCTTCACATGCCAAGCACTTACCTTTTGGCAGCTCCCTTAGGGGGAAAACTAGCTCTTTTTTCACAAAACTGGCATATAATAAGACAAATGTGTTCTGGATATTGTGTCTCAAGGTTACAGGTTCCACTTTCACACTCTACCAAGGCCAAAAGGAATGCCAGACCTGCCACAAAATCAATGGGCAGAGGCACAAAAACAAATTACAGCCCTCATGGACATGAGAGCTATTCAAAAAGTGCCACAACAGGAACAAGGACAAGGATTTTACTCAAGACTTTTCTTCGTCCCCAGAAAGGACAAAGCCTGGAGACCCAAACTGGACCTATCTACTCTAAGTACTTACCTGGATGTTCCGAAATTCAAAATGTTGACACTACAGCAACTTCTTCCCATGCTGGGTAAGAAGGCTTGGCTTGTTACTTTGGACCTCAAAGAGGCATACCTGCATGTCCCAATCAGACAAAATTGCAGAAGATACCTCATATTCATAGCTGGCACAATGTATTACCCATTCTCTGCACTGCCTTTTGGCTTATCTACTGCACCCAGGGTCTTCACAAAATGCCTGGCACCAGTAATTGCATTTTGCAGACAAAAAGGAATTCAAATATATCCCTACTTGGACGACTGTCTTATTCAAGCAGAGAGCAAGGACATTCTTCTAAAGCATCTGGCGTTTGTAAAAAGATTGCTAATTTGCCTAGGGTACACAGTAAACGAAAATAAGTCAAAACTAGTGCCCTCACAAGAGATAATATTCCTGGGTGCCAACTTAAATACAACGGCCCAGATGGCTTATCTCACGCCAGACAAACAAAGACAACTGACTCAGTACTTTCAATTGATGGCAACAAAAACCCAACTCCCTGCAAGAAAAATTCTGCAAGCCTTGGGGTTCATGGCGTCTTGCATACTACTAATACCATATGCCAGACTGCATATGAGGAAATTACAATGGTACCTAAAACTCAACACTGTCACAGATGGAAACAGTAATACCACTTATTCCCTGCCTACAACAGGAGTTTTGATGGTGGGCACAGGCATGTCACCACAACAAGGGACAGCCTTTCACTTTACCCACAGCCAGGCAGACACTAACAACAGATGCTTCGGATTACGCCTGGGGAGCACACATGGCAGGAAAATGTATTCAGGGCAAGTGGGCCGCAGACCAAATGCATCTTCACATCAATCAAAAAGAGATGCTAGCTCTACAAAATGCCCTAACAGCTTTCAAGGACCTTCTGCATCCAGGACAACTATTACTAAAGACAGAAGCCCGTTCCACTAAGTTGGTTTCTACCTCAACAGTCTTTTTTTTGGTCATGCATCATTAGATGATATTTGTGCAGCAGCTACCTGGTCAAACACTCGTACCTTTGTGTCCTTTTATAAACTTGATATTCAGTCCAGATCTAAGACTTCTTTTGGGTCCACCATTTTACAGAATGTCCTGTTCTGATACCATCCAATTTGACTGGTGGGGGACTGTGTTCAACAGCTTGAGGTAGACAGAAAAGGCAACATTGCATATGAAAGTTATGTACATACCAGAACACTAGATCCATGTTGTCTTGTGTCTCAACCATCCCCCTTCCTCCCCTCCCAAATTGTCACTGATATTTTGTTTCTTTTGGTGAACCTTTCAGGTTGGTCTGAAGTCTTTTAAGATCTTTTGGTCTTGGCCTCAGTTTCCTTTAGAGGCATTCTTTATGTACTGGTCAGGTAGGGGTAGAGCAAACTCAATCTGAGGAGATTGTCATGCAGAGCATTATGGGAGAGGAGTTGAAACTTCAGAGCCTAAAATTCTTAAGTGCCAGCCTCAGACCCGGCCAACCCACAAGTTGAGACAGATTGAAGAAGACAGCATTGATCTAGTGTTGTAGTAAGTACATCATTTTCATTTTTTTTTTAATTACTGATGGGAACTTTTAATTAAAAATCACTGGTCATGCTCACATGTGCTGAAGACTTGCAGTGAATTAGCCATCTTGTACAGCAGCCAGACTGTGAAAAGTAAGCTGTCCACAAGTTAAGCCATGTTCATTTTGTCTAGTTAACCAAACTGAAATAGAACAAGAAATGTGCATCTCTGCATAAATTTATGGTTGAAACTTAACAGACTAGAAAAGTAAAACAAAATATAACACAGTGTGTCAGACTGTATGATGTCATTTCATTTCACTGATGTAGTATTCATTACAATAAGGATCCCCTGCCAAGAGCGGCCTGATGTCCAGCCAGTATACCAAAGCCTTTAGGTTGCATTAAGGTGCTCCATACTTCACACTTATCCTCGCTGACATTCTGACATACCATCCTCAGAACTTCATTGCTCCCAGTCCAAACGCCATCTTTTGATCATTGGTCTCAACACCCATTCTGTTGCTGGTTTGCCAAGCCATTGTGCCTCATTGGGGTTTTGGTTTTTACTTATCTTCCGTTGCTTTTTTGTTGCTTGTTGGGTTTCATGTCATCCAGGAAGGGTAAATCTCAGTGTAGGAGACAGATTCCACATGAAGACCGTCACGAACAGTACCTGTTTTGCCTTGGTGCTTATATAAGTAAAAAGCAAAAAAAAACATGGTAACTGAAAATATAAAGTACTAATGAAACAAATCTAACATCAAAAAACACAGATTTATTAAGCAAGCAAAGCTTTCGGGCACACACACCCTTCCTCAGTGATATTACATTCACATTTTTAACACTTCACATGATTTTATATGTTTTATATAAAGTTATCACAGTCAGCCATTCACAGAAATCAAACAATTAAGACATAAAAAACACATGAAATGTTACATAAGGTTTAATTTCTTAAAACGTTGATTTTAAAAACAGAAATAAAAATTCTTCCTGTTTCTTATGTAGTACTGGCCAGAAAGCTTTGCTTGCTTAATAAATTAATGTTTTTTGATGTTGGATTTGTTGCCTTGGTGCTTCCCATGACCATACGTCCTACTCTGTCCGTCTTCGGAGCCTAAACTTCTTAAGTGCCAGCCTCTAGTGTTGTAGTAAGTACATAATTTTCATTTTTTTTAATTACTGACAGGGGAACTTTTAATTGCAAATCACTGTTCATGCTCACGTGCTGAAGACTTCCAGCGACTTAGCCTTCTTGTACAGCAGCCAGACTGTGAAAAGTAAACTGTCCACAAGTTAAGCCATGCTCATTTTGTCTAGTTAACCAAACTGAAATAGGACATGAAATGTGTATCTCTGCATAATTTGTTCATAGGTAGATACTAGGCTATCGGCCCTAGGGCCTATATTAGCCTAGCCAAAAAAGTTCCCTGGCTTTCGCCACCTAGGAATTTATTTTCCTGTGCCCCTGTCGAGCAGAGCCACAAAAATGATCCTAGGTGTGAATTTTCTATTTCCCATCCAATTGTCAAGATTTTTCTTGAAGGCCAATGAGGACCTTTGACATGAATGGGTAGTTTGTTCCAGAGCATGGGAAGTCTCTGGAACAGGAATATATCCCTCCAGCATTTTCTGTTTATTGTGGTGACATGGTTTAGGTCTCTGGAGCGTGTGGCTCGGAGAAACTAGGATTTCTTTAGGTGTAGCATGTCCAACAGATCTGGGTTTGACATGGCTTTGTTTGTTAGGCAGAGGTGGAGTTTTTTGAGACAGTCTGCTGATGGTATATGTTTGAGGCTGGTAATCCTCGTAGTGAGGTATTTCTGTGGCCTTTCTAGCTGTTGGTGTCTTGCGAGGTACATGCCAAATGGGGCGCTGTACTCTATAATGGGTCTGATGAGGAATGAGTAGAGAGGAACAATGTCTTCTTTTTTTCTGGAGGAGAACCCCTTTGTGATGAGGTGTGCCACGTAGAAGGATTTCCTGACTACTGTGGTGATATGATTATCAAAGGAGAGGCTACTGTCCACCTGTGTCCCAAGGTCTCATCACATTTTCGGTGTTTAGTAAGCTACCGCCAATGTGGTAGTTCATGGATACAGTGTTTTTCCCAAAGGGGATGACAGTGCACTTCTTGGCATTGAGCTTGAGACCATGACTTTGACACCAAGCATCAGTCTCAGTGAGGCCCCTTTGTTAGAATGTCCACATCATTAGGCAATTCTGTTATGGCTCCTCATTTGCAGTCATCTGCGAACTTCATTAGCCAAAGACCTGCTGTATTACCCAGGACTGAACCCTGTGGTACTCTACTTGTCACTGGTCTGAAGTCGGATTTGGAGTCGGCTATTGTCACTGTGTGGGTTCTGTCAGTGAGCTAGTTGGCCACCCATCTTGTGACATAGGGATTTATGCCCAGTCTAGTGAGTTTATCTATAATTCCAGATGGTGGGGTATAGTGTCGAAAGCATTAGCGAGGTCAAGATAGTCTGTGTGCACCACCTTACCCTCGTCCACTGCTCTGGTGACTGCTTCAAAGAAGTCAGTCAGGTTTAGGAGACATGTCTACCTTTTACAAACCCAAACTGAGTGGGGTCCAGAGTTTGGAGGTTATCAATGTCTTTGTTTATAAGCTCCATGATGGTACATTCCATGGCCTTGCAGACCAGGCTCGTCAGACTAATGGGGTGGTAGTTCCCGGGTTCTGTGGTGGCACCCCCTTTGTGGAGTGGACAAACCGTCGCTGTGCGCCATTCAGTAGGCACAAAGCCTGAAGTGAGGCTATGATTAAACATGGTACTTAGGTGGGGTGCCAGTTCGTTCTGTAGTTCCTGCAGGACGCAGCCAGGGATGTTGTCTGGTCCCATGGATGCTGTGTTCTTGGCTTTGGAGAGTGCAGTCTTTACTTGTGTGTCTGTGATTACAGGGGCTTTGAATTTTTTCCGGTATAGAAATGGGCCCTTTGGGGGGTGGGGGGGGTGTAAAGTTTGCACTGAATCTATCAACCAGGATGTTGGCGATATCTGTTAGTTCTGTATATCTAGTGCCATTGTGTTGTAGCTCAGAGCAGATATGAGGGTTGCCATTGAGATTATTAACATAGCTGTAGAATGCTTTGTGGTTGTCTTTAGAATCAGTGGTGATTTTATTTTTGTAACTAGCTTTGGAGGATTTTATGAGGGATCTCAGCTTCTTGCTGAAGCTGACTCTCTTTTTTGCAACAGCTTCTTCCTTCTGTTGTAGAGTTTGTTTATGGCAGGGACCACCAGATTGGTTTCTTTTTTTTGAGGATAGCATTTTGGTTCTGTTGGGGATGGCACGATCCATGCACTCCTGTATGTCCTTATACAGTGCATTTGTATAGGATTCAGCAGTCGTGCCGCTGCTTCCCATCTGAATGAGTGTTATGAAGTCTGCCACTTCTGTCTTAAGAAGCATGAAGTTGGCTTTGGAGAGGTTTTTTACGGTGGTTTTCTTAATGGGGGTTGGGGGCGGGATATGGATATCTTGGGTGATTAGCTTGTGGTCAGATCTGACCAGCGAGGAGTTGACCACTGGCGTGGAGCATCGATTACCCATATTGGTAGTGACCAGGTCCAGGATATTGCTGCCCCTGGTGGGAGTATATGGACAAGCTGATCCAGGGCACTGGAATTTATGAATTCCAGAAAACATTGAGCAAATGAGTTAGTGCATGAGTAGTTTTCCCAGCTGATGGTGGGGTAGTTGCAATCTCCCATTATTAGGGTATTGGGCTGTATCTTAATGGTGTCCAGTATATATCAAGAAATGTGAAGTGGGCATCCTGGGGCATGGCAGGGCATCTGTAACAAGCTGCAACCTGGATATTGCACTTGAATAATTTCGGCTGCATTATGTTGAGCAACTAGCCTGGTGGTGTGGATATCCTTAACAAATATGGACACCCCTCCTCCTTTAGTGTTTCAGTCCAGGTTAGGTGGCCGAAAGGTGTGGTATGAATTACAGCCTGGTAATGCAGGGGTGCTCTCTGTAGCCCTGTACCAGGTCTCTGTCACTGCACAGATGTTGATGTTCTCTATCTTAAGGAGTGCCTTGAGTGAGTGCATTTTGAGCTTTAGACTTCTAACAATGAAGTAGCATTACCCTCAGATTTTGCTTGCTTGTACTTGCTATGGTGGTGAGTTGTCATTTAAACCTTTCCTAAAAAAGGCACTATAGGGTGGCAAGAGCCGACAGGTGCAGGCCATCTTTGGCAAAGCAGGAACCAAGAAACCTAACTTTAAAGTCATGTTTCTTGGTTCCTGCCTGTTGCCGTTTTTCTATTTTATTTTTATAGTATTTTATTTTCATCTCTGGCAAAGCATCATGGTCTGTCAAGCATGTCATCCCAGGCAGACAGATACTGTATCCCTTAGAATGACACCAGAAGCTTAGCCAATTCTTGAAGTTAATCATTTTGTACATGTACTGTGGTATTCTGGGCAATGGCAGGATGCTACTCAGGGCTAGGGTCATACCTGCCTGGGCTACATGATCCGAGAGCTCCTCCATGTCTCTCTTCATGTATTCCAGGGAGGTATGTCTCAGGTCATTCACACCAATATGGACAATGACAGAGTCATATTTGTACTTGTTGTGGAGTGACCTGAGTGCGTGTGTTATGTGGCAGATCCTGACACCCAATAGGCAGCTGACAGTAATTTTCTCCTTGTTTATCCTGGGGAGTGGGACATCAGTGTGCCTGACTTATAGAGTCGCCTATGACTAGTGTGTTGGGTACGTTGTTTTGCCTTATGGGCTGTGGTTGAGTGGCACACTGATTTTGTGGGCTGTGTGTCATTTGGGTGGTGTTGGGGGGGTGTTTGTGTTTCATTTTTGGAGGTCTCTGTTGTTAGGGCAGATTCTTATTGAGAGCCTCGATGAATGTTGCTGTGTGTTTTGTGTTGTTATGTGTGGGTTTAGGTGGTGTAGGTTTTGATGGGCTATGTGTTGAGTGTGGTGTGGTGCAGGTGTTTACCTTCTCATCTTCACTGACTAGTCCAGTCTTGGCTGGAGAGAGCTTGGCTTCCAGTTTGGCTATATATAAGTGCATCTCTCACAGGTTGTAGTGTTGGGTGGTAGAAGGGGAGGGTTGTCGGTGTACATGAGGCAATTGCTACATTGCCCCACTATATCCAGATTCATCAGGTGGACAGGGGAAAACACTGGGAGCTGACCCTTAGACATGCCTGGATACGTGCGTATATTTTAAGTACTAAAATCTGTTTTCCTCTTGACAAGTGAGGAGAGTTGAATGCTCCAGTATTATGTAGATTATTTAGTGCGTGCAACGAGTTTTCAACAAGTGTTGAGCCCAAAGAAGACAGTTTAGAGTGTTAAAACTCCTACACTGGCTAGTTCTAAGGGAAAATTTGAAGAGCAGACTTTCTGGCACCGGGAATAATTTAACCCTAGTTAAATAGTGCTGCACAAACATGGGTTTTTAAACAGAAAGATGAAAGGGATAGAAATAGGCCAAAATGGCCAATAAAACTACAGATTCTGAGCTGAAACCACTCTTTCAGCGACAGATAGGCTGCTCAAAGCTCACTACTCTCACTGATGAACAGAGAAGCTTCCTTCTATCTTAGTAAGGTCTAGGGAAACAGAAACTACAAAACGGCCCAGAATTCAGCAAAATCTGAAAAACAGAACACTAATAGTTATAGAAAGGTGGGAAACGAGTAGAGAGAGAGGATTTGTTTTGTATTTTATTTTATTTTTTCAAGAATTAAAGCAGATACAGCAATACAAACACTTTCAAGGCAGAAAAATGGCTATCGCACTTGAGTGTGTAGCCCACCATTGGTAAACAGCTGAAAACACTTACAAATCGATCAAAGTGCAAACAGTATCAGAATTAAAACAACAGTTCAGATAAGTTGTAAAGTTAATAAAAAATGCTCTGAATAGTGCGGTTAGCGGAAATAAGCAATAACAAGCAAAACAGAAGTACTTAATCCACTCAGTCTTCCTTTTCTTTCTCTGCTGCTGTAGAACTCTGCAGGACGCTCAGGTAGGATCTTGCTGAGTTAATACAAGCGCCAAAAAATGCACCAACACAGATTTTTATACAGAAAGATGAAAGCGATAGAACTAGCCCAAAATGGCCAATAAAACTACAGATTCTGAGCTGAAAACACTCCTCCAGCGACAGGCTATTCAAAGATCACCACTCTCACTGATGAACGGCGAAACTACAAAACAGCCCAGAATTCATCAAAATCTGAAAACCGGACACCAATGGTTATAGAAAGGTGGGAAACGAGTAAAGAGATAGGATATTTTTGTATTTTTTTTTTTCAAGAATTAAAGCAGGTACAGCAATACAAACACTTTCAAGGCAGAAAAATGGCTATTGCACTTGTGTGTAGCCCACAACAGTTGAAAACACTTAAAAATCTATCAGTTAAAGTGCAAACAGTATCAGAATTCAAAAAACAGTTCAAATAAGTTGCAAAGTTAATAAAAAAACGCTCTGAATAGTGCGGTTAGTGACAATAAGCAATACAAAGCAAAACAGAGGTACTTAATCCACTCAAAGTCACCCAGGTAGGATCTTCCTGAGGTTATCAGCTTGTGTCAGTTGATTTTTGCAGGCAAATCTCAGCAGACAACAACTCAGAAGATGAGTAAAAATGATTAACAGAAATGTGACAGACACCGATTATAATGCATGCAGAAACCCCCCCAGGCTAAGAGTTAACACAGAATTTCAAAAGCAGTCTTAACAACTTTCAATGAACCCAGATAGCTACACTTTTTCACACTTCAGGCAACTAACTGCAGATAGACAGCACAATATTCAGTGAAACAAGTATGTACAAATATCTAATCTTAAATAAATGCAGAGAAAAGTATACTTAAATCAGCTTTTGTCAGTTGAGTTTTGCAGGCAAATCTCAGCAGCCAACAATTCAGAAGTTGTGGTTGAAACTTGGCAAACTAGAAGATAAAACATCAAAATATAACACAGTGAAAGTGTTGGACTCTATGATGTCCTTCCATTTCTTTCTTTTCCCAAGACCCTTCGTAGTAGACTTTCTTCTTTGGCATTATTTCTGGAAAACCAACATCTTAAGCTCCTTGCTAAAAACATTATGGAGGGAATTAAGGAGGCCAAGAAATGTAAGCCAGACTCTTCTGCTGTTCAGCCATTCCCAGACATCTCTCCTGAGGTGAGCAATAGCCCAGAAGTTTGTTCGGCTCCATAGTTGGATTCATCTGCCTATGTTGGAAGTTGGTGGGGATCCGACCTTAGGCACGTCTCTAGAGACATTGTAGATATCCACATTGGACGTTCAGGGGGAATCGTAGCTGATTATCTCCGAGGGGCCCAGGGGTGTTCCTCACGTTTTGGTCAGAGAAAAAGTCCCAATTAGAATTATTGAATGCCTCCTGGGGTCAGAGCCTTCTAAATTTTATAAGGCAGATATCCCCCCCTTAGTGAAAAACAGAAAACTAAGCATATTTCACCTGCCCCTAAGGAACCACAGAATGAATGGCAGCCCTTCATTCAGGAGTTTAGTGCTTTGATGGCTTTACTCCTCAGGAAGTTTCTGATCCAGCCCAACCTTGGTCCTCTCCTCCCCTTAAGAGACCCAGAGAACAGGATTCCATTGAGGAGGAGTTTGATTCAGATAAGAAATCTCTTGCATACTCCTCTCAGATTCCCTCTCCTTTAGATTATGGTTCTGAGGAAGAGGACTCTACCAGTCCTGATACTGCTTTTGAGGAAATTTGTTTCAGAGGTACAGAAAAGGTATTATGAACTCCTGCAGATGGATTCTTCCAGACCTTCTGCTGTCCCTCCTGTTTTGGCTGCTTTGTTGGATGTCTTTTCTAATGCTTCTAAGGCTCTGACTGTAATCTACCTGCCCCCAAGAAACCTGACAAGTTTTATAGGGTGCCTGGGGACTGTACATTTTTTTGTATAAATGCCCTTCTGATCCCTCAGTGGAGTCTGTAGCTTCTGACAAGCCATCTGAATTGCGTCTTTCTCCTAAGTTACTACTTTCTGATAAAGATAGCAGAACCATGGACAGTATAGATAAAAGGGTTACACCTCTGCTACCTTAGCTTTGTCAGTTCTACATGTCCAGGTACTTGTTGTGTCTTCTTTTCAAGCCTGTCAGGTGATTTCTGATCTTCCTGACTCTGAAGGGAAAACTTCTGCTGTTTCTCTGTTAGGGACTTCCTCCCAGGTGGCTTGTCATTCCATCAAGTGTGGTTATGATGCGGCAGATGCTTGCTCTAGGGTTGCTGCTTTTGGGTCTGTGATGAGGAGATGTTCTTGGCTTCAGCTTGAACCTTTGCCTGATGATATCAAAGCTAAGTTGATGGATGCTCCTCTGGATAATAAACACTGGTTTGGCGAAGCTGCTGATGATTTGTTTTAAGTCTCTTCAGGATAAGGGCAAGGCTTTACAGAAACTTAAACGTGTTTGTTTCTCCTGTCCCAAAATTTAAGAGAAATTACCCCAGTAAGCCAGTCTTTGTCCACAGGCAATCTCACCCTCCTCCAAAGGGTAAAAAAAGTGGGAAACGGGCTCCTCCTGCTTAAGGCTACTCAGACTTCTGTGCCTCAGAAGTCTCCTTTTTCTGATAAACCAGGTGCTGTCTGACTATCCTATTCTTCCCAACCACTTGCCTCCTTTCCTTTGTCTGTTTCTATCTCTTTCAGTCTCTCTCTCTCTCTCTCTCTCTTTCCTGTTTGGTTAAAGATTACTCAGGACTCCTGGGTTCTGTCCATTGTCCGCCAAGGGTATTTCATGGGCTGGAAGTCTCTTCCCCCTTTTATTGGAATCCCTAATCTCCCTCAGGAACAGCTGCCCTTCTTTCCAGGGGTGCTTTGAGATCTCTTGGCTCAGGGTGCCATTCAGGAGGTAACAATGTCCTAAAGGAGAAGGGCGTTTTACTCCAGGATTAAAAATGCCCAGAAAAGACCGTACTTGGAGACCAATTCTAGACCTTTCTCATCCAAACACTTTTCTTGAAGGTTCCCTCTTTTCAAATGTTGTCCCTTCAGACCTTGTTTCCACTCTTGCTTCCTCAGCCTTATATGGTGTCACTGGACCTAAAGAATGCTTATTTCCATATCCCTATTCATCCCCTTTTCAGGAGGTTTATACGTTTTCTGTTGCTTTCTGGCATTTTCAGTTCTCTGCTTTGCTCTTTGGCCTTTCTACTGGCCAAGGGTATTCGCCAAATGCCTAGCTCCTGTGATTGCTTTTTACAGGCATAAGGAGATGCAAGTCTCTTCCTACTTGGATGACCTCCTGCTTCAGGCATCCTCTCCAGAGATCTCCATTTTGCCATTTCCATTCTGCAAAGCTTAGGGTTCACTATAAATTTCAAAAAGTCCTTTCTGATTTCTTCTCAGGATCATGTCTTTCTTGGGTGCAGGATCCAGGCCGTGGCTATCCTGGCATCCTTGCCCTCCTACCAAGGCCATAGCTCTAATTTTCTTTTTTTAGTTCCTTCTTCCTCTGGCTTCAGTGACAGCCAGGAAATTTCTGAAAGCTCTGGGTTTCATGGCCTCCACCATTCCGATTGCTCCCACTAGCCAAATTCCACTTGAGAGTTTCAGTGGTTTTTGAAGTCAGTTTGGCTTCAACATGCTCATTCCCTCAAATTTGTAGTTCCTCTTCTGCCTTGTCTCAAGAAGGAACTTCAGTGGTGGATTCAGCAGTTGGCTTTAAGTCCAGGGCTCCCTCTTCATTCACCTCTTCTCTCTAAGGAACTCTTCACAGACACTTCATATGTGGGATAGAGAGCATCATTTGGATCTGTAAAGGTACAGGGAGTCTGGTTGCCTCATCAACAGAAAGACCACATCAGTGTCAAGGAGATGAGCTCTTCTGCTGGTCCTGCAGACATTTCATCCTCTCTTCTCCCCAGGACCTCTCAAAGTGTTTACAGACACCACCACAGTGATGTGGTACGTAAACAAAAGGGGGGGATCAAGGTTCTATCTTCTTTGCCAGTTGTCAGTCTTAGTGGGGAGGTGGCCATCCAGTATCAGGTGACTCTTCAGGCAGTCCATATTCCCTCAGAACAAAACACTGTGGCAGATTTTCTGAGAAGGTCAATAACTCAATCCCACAAATGGATGCATCACAAGGATGTTTCTGTATATTGTCCACCAGTGGGGTACTCCCGAAATAGATCTTTTTGGGTCCCCTTTGAACAGGCAACTTCATCTATTTTGTGCCAGGGTCTCAGGTCCTCTGGTTTGGAAGGTGGACACCTATCTTTTCCTTGGAAGGGGATGTTTATGCCTTCCCTCCCCTTTCTCTCATTCCAAAAGTCCTGTTCAGAATTCAACAGAATGCTCCCAAAATCTTGTTGTTGTCTCAGTTTTGGCCGAGACAGTATTGGTTTCCTCTTCTGCATTCAGCCAAGGACAGTCTTCACAAGTTACCTCACAGGGTGAACCTACTCACACAAGGCAAGGGATCTCTCATTCATCCCCACCTGTCCACTCTTCAGCTGACACTGTGGGTGATAGAATTTTGATTCCACATAGACACCTTTTTTTCTGAGGACATGCTTAGGGTCCTGCAGGAGGCCAGGAAACCCAATACTAGGAAGTCTTACTTATCCAAATGGAAGAGGTTTTATGTTTGGTGGCTTTCTTGTAACCTGGATCCACTTTCTGTGGATGTTCCCTTACTTGGTTCTTATCTGTGTGAACTGTTCAATTCTTGGTTGGCTTTTTCTTATGTGAAGGCCCACTTATCAGTTGTCTCTGCCTTCACCTCCTTTAACTTTTAGATTTGAAGCTAAACAATTTCTTAAAGATCTCCTTCATATTAGACCTCCCAGGAAGCCTGGTCCTCCTTCCTGGGATTTTAATTTTGCATTTAAAAAATTGACCCAGGCTCTTTTTGAGCCTGCAGCTTCAACTTCCTTGCAACATTGCTCTTGGAAGACTGTACTTTTGTTAGCCTTTACTTCTGTCAGGTGTCTGAGCTGCAAGCCCTTATAACTTGTCCTCTTTTTTAGTGTTTCATAAGGACAGGGTGTCCCTTCTTACTAATCCTACTTTTATGCCCAAGGTGGTAAATGAGTTGTCCCTTAATCAAGTCTGTCTGTACATTTGCCCACTGTTTTTCCCTTCTCCACGATCTGCAAAAGAGAAGATCCTGCACACATTGGATGTGCATAGACAACTCAGACTTTATTTGGATAAGACTAAGATTTTTCATAAATCTAATCAACTGTTTCCTTTCATCCTAGGACCTTAGGATTGGCTGGGTCCAAGCAAACTATTTCCTCTTGGATTTCTGAAGCCCTTTCTTTTTATTTATTTCATGGGAAGAGTCTTTCTTCTTCTGTTAAGGCTCATTCTGCTAGAGTCATGGCTTCTTCTGCTGCTTTTTCAAGGGGTTGGATATATACTCTATCCTTCAGGTGGCTACCTGGACTTCTGTATATAACTTTAACAAGTACTACAAATTGGGTGGAATTTCCAGAGCTAAAAGCTGGTTTTCCTAGGGCCATCTTTCATGGCTTCAGTCCTTCCTCCTCCCACTTCTTTCTGAGCTTTGGCACTCTCCCTATTGTAATGACTACTGCAACAGTGAAATGGAAGGGCATAATACAGTTGTGTAAAATTTTACCATAATGGTAGATGTCCTTCTCAACACTGTTGCAGTATTCACTCCCTCCTCCCCCGGTCCATTTCTTTTCTGGATGTCTGTTTACCTCTCTTCTCTTTGGACTGGCATTCCTATGGGGGCTATCAGTTCTAAGGATGGTACATCCAGACGTCACCTTTACACCCTACTCTACGCGGGGAGCATACGTGTGGTATATGGCATACCTTTAAGCATCCTAAAGGCTTTGGTATACTTGCTGGATGTCAGGCTGCCCTTGACAGGGTAACCCTATTGTATTGAGTACTGCAACAGTGAAGAGTAGGACATCTACCATTATGGTAAGATTTTACTCAACTGTACTTTTTACAGGTATAAAGGCAACATACTATTTAGTAGTAATTGGCAGAGGAGCAGTTGAGTTCAGATTTTGATGCATTGGTGTTGTGCACTGAGCAAAAAATGTTAAATTTGTTTATTGTTGAGGTTAATGTTTTGTTTTATACTCTAGGAAGAATTCAGAGCTCAGATTCCCAAGTATAAGTGGGCTGGGACTTCACCTTGTAGATCTGCTTCTCAAGAGCCAGCAGCAAACAATGCTGTACCTTCTACAGGGGCAGTAGTGCAGCCTGTGTCTAACTTGGGTAAGTAGTCTAAAGTCATTGTTACATATACATATGTCATTAACTGATGGTTTCCTTTATTGTCTGTTTCTTGAGTACTGAAGATTTTGGATGGCAACATATATGCTACTTTTTATCCTAATGTAAAAGAGGAACTCAACAAAACAAAATTCAGACTGCTGTGAGCAAAATAAGATGCTCCTTTCTATTACATTTCCTAATGACTCATAACTCCAACAGTGGATTCAGCTTTTCATACTTGTGTTGTCTACCTTCTGATGAAGAGCTTTTGTGTAAATGCATTTTCATCAGTCAGCACTCATTTTACTGTGATGACCCCTCTTTGTCCCCTTATTTCATACGCATCTTGTGTTCTGATGTAGCACACTCTCTTAGCAGCCATTACAAAGTTCAAACACTTAACTTGCAAGTGAATGTTTGCATGGTTAAGCGTGTTTGGGCTACTGTTTTGCAACGTTTTAGCCTTTGACTTGTTTGAGGGTACACCATACAGTGGGAATTAGTGGACTAGATTTTATCTTTAAGCACTAGGATCTATGGCAGCCTTACTGGTCAGCCAGCACATTAGAGTGCAAACTCTTACTTTAGTATTTGGCATTAGCATATCCTGTGCAGGTGAACACATTTTTTACCATCTGTAGTTCCTGTGTACCATAAATACCTGACATCTATATTAAAAATGTACATAATACACACAAATCCACTGAATCATAAATACCTAACAGTCTATATAAAAATATTGTATGTGAAGTTGTTCTATCTCGCTGTTCATTCTTTACTGATGGATTCAGAGCCGATCCCTCGGCTCGGAGTCGACCAATTGCAAAGCTCGAGGCCTTCAATTAGCTTGAGGCCAAGTCCCTGTCCCATGATGCATCTAGAGTTACCTCAGATCTAGTTGCCGCTGCAATAGATTGGAAGTTCTGCATTAACTCAGGCCAGTAAAACTGTTTTTTCTTCCTCTTATTACTTATATTTACATAGTTAGATAGTTTAAATAGTTTTTAGTCCCTTCCCTTAGTGTGATTTAAAAAATTTCTAGTTGACCTCTAGTTTTAGGCCTAGTTTAAAACTTTTTGCTAAGTAATAGGGTGTGTTTAGTGAGTGACCTTTCTCACATTTTTTGGCCAATTACTTATATATTTTTTTGTTGTGTGGTGTGTTTAGATTAGAATAGGCTTGATTCCATTTTACTCTTACAGTTTTTTGTAGTTAACAGTAAATTTGTCTGCCCTAAAATATTTAGACAGTGTGTTGTATCTTAGCAGCTATCCCCTTTTTCTTGTGTATTGTCTGCTCATTTGTGTGTTTCTGACAGTTGGTGGTGACAACAAAGGCTTTTCCTGTCTCTTTAATAGTACATTTGCATTTCTGTGTGTGGGTGTGACTTAGCCTGATTTTATTAAGGCTTTTTGCTAGATAATTACTGTTTGGATTGTTGTGGTGACAGTAGTTGTTCTATTAGACTTTCAGTGGCTGATCAAGACAAGCACCCCAAGTGTGGTTTCAAAAAGTGCCCAAAGTGTGGCCAAAAGATGTCGGTAACAGACAACCATGTTAATTTTGTGTACTGTCTAGGAGCCCTGCATTTGCAAGACAGCTGTGCTATTTGTCATTCCTTCTCAAGGGTCCTGCAGGAAAAGAAAAGAAAACTTATCGACAGAGGGTTGTTGAAGTCATTGTTTCAAGAAGCTTTGAGTGACCAAGATGGATCCAGCAAGTCCTCAAAGTCTTCTAGGACTTTCGGACTCTAAGAAATCTTTGACTTTGGCTCCACTGCCATTAGAACCAACGGTCTTTTCCTTTCGGAGCCGGTCTCCAGTCTTGGAACTGGGGTCCGAAGCTCCTGAGGGCCCATTACTACAGTTGGTACCACCTTCGGTGCGCTCTTCTCTGTCCTCTATCAGCCTGTCAGATCTGGATGCGGATCGTGTGGTGCAGAAGCTGTTATCGGCCCTGGCCTTGGCAAAAATGTTATTGGCTTCGACCCAAATGGCTTCGGAGCCGAAGACCATTGTACCAGCTCAAACTATTCCTCCTCCGAGCCATGCTGGTCCTTTGGAGCTGGAGGAGTCAGACCTGTTGATAGTGGAAACCTCGGAGCTGACGTCTGCTCCAGTGTCTTCAGCTCCATGCACTGTAACATCCTCGGTTCCGATTGAGGACTCTAGGAGCCCGACACTCTCTAGTCGGATCTGAGGAGGATAGTCAGACCAACTTGTCGGTTCTGACTCTGCCTCTTGGGGCTTCGGCTCTGATGAGCCAGGCTCCTACCTCTGATTCGGAGCCCACTGTCCCAGTGCCAGGGGTGTCGACGGTTTCTTCGGATCCATCGGTTCCCTCACATCAGAGCAGAGGTACTTTCGATGCCATGAGGAGAGTCATGTCTCGTAAAACATCCTTGACCTCAGATCTGGCTTCCTCCTCCCCTAAAGCACCGGTGTCTGCTTCTGCCTCACACATCCTGACCAAGCGTAGAGACCCAGAGCCTCAGGAAGCTCCATTGGGTGGACCTTGTTCTTCCGAGACCTCACCAGAAGCTCCCACTGATGAGGTTCTCAGGAAGAAATTATGTAAGAGGAAACATCTAGACTCCCCTCAGGAGTCTCTAACATCAGATACTGACTTAGATGAGTCAGAAGGGTTCCCACGGTCCCCCTCTGAAGATATATCATTCGATGAGATACTTGAAATCCTTAGGCAGAGGGGTGACTGGCAGTCCAAAAGCCCTACTGAGGTTGAGTCAGTTCTCCTGAAGGCTTTTGGGTCTCAGCCCTTCACCTCCTGAGTGACTCCACCCTACGATGAGCTGATACAGGTGGTCTCAGAAAAGGCATGGGAGTCTCCGGATACCATGGAGCCTGTCCCTACAAGGCCTAATAAATTCATTTCTGCCCCCCTTGACAAATCATTTTTGACAAAAGGTGTTCCTGTTGATGCCATGGTGGTGGCGGCAGCCACCAAAAAGGAAATGTCTGAGACTTCCTCATCTATCCATCCTCCTAACAGAGACTCCAGGATCATGGATAGGTATGGGAAGCGCATGTTTAGTTCAGTGATCTTTGCTCTTTTCATTCGCTCAGCTATTTAACCCACTTTACCAGGTTAAAAAAAGATCTCCTTAAGGAGCTAGAAGATGCTCTTCAGGGTACAGTAGCTGCAGGAGCTTCCGAAAAAGTTTCCGCCCAGCTTGCTACCCTCAATTCTATAGTAAACTTATCCATGCAACTCATCTCATATGCAGCTGATGGAACGAGTAGGGCAGCAGGTACAGGATTTGCTCTTAGGAAACACTCCTGGATGCACTTGTGTTCCTTTGCAGAGCCCTTCAAGTCATCCTTCGTGAATACTCCCTTTGATGGCTTGTCCCTTTTCAGGCCTAAAGTGAAGGAAACCTTAACCAGATGTGAACAGGACGGAAAGACCGTCTGACATCGGGGTCCATTTTTACACCCCCACCCGACCCTATCCTAAAGGGCAAAGAAGAGGAAAAATGTGGTTCCGAAAAGCCCAAGGATCCATTCAGGACACGCATGGTGAACCCCCATCCAGAGGCAGAGGAGGGGCAATAATGGAAGACGCCGCCCTCATGGCAGAGGGGGTCTGCAACACCAGGACGACAGAGATCACTTCTCTGGGAAGCCCTACCAGCGCTGTCTTGCTCTGGAGACAGTCGGGGTCGCTTATCTTTGTATCCAGACACCTGGCTCAAAATAACAAAAGACAGCTGGGTACAAAGTATCATTTCCAGAGGATACTTCATTACATTTGCCACACCCCCTCCACCAATAAGAAAAATCCCGGACGTTCCACCCAGTTATAGAGGTCCAAACGTTGCTAAGAAAAAGAGTTGTCCAATCAGTCCCAGCAGACCAGACAGGATCCGGAACTTACTCAAGATTCTTTTTGGTTCCAAAGAAGACGGGGGACTGGAGACCCATATTGGACCTCAGAAGACTGAACAAATATGCAAAGAAAGAGAAGTTCTGGATGGTCACACTTCAGTCTATACTTCCCTTCTTAGTAAAAGACAATTGGATGTGCTCGATAGATCTCAAGGATGCATACTACCACATAAAAATGGCCAGGTCATCCAGGGATCATCTGCGCCTCCGGCTGGGAGCCAATCATTACCAGTTTCGAGCCCCTGCCCTTTGGTCTCACTACAGCCCCCAGAGTGTTCACCAAATGCATGGCAGTGTCATGGCTCTCCTGAGGCACCTAGGATTCCAGGTGTTTCTGTACCTAGACGATTGGCTCCTTACCGCCACCACCAGGCATCAACTCATTCAAGCCAGGGAGTCCACTCTGTCACTCTGCAATCAACTGGGCATTACAGCCAACTCAGAAAAATCTGCCTTGTCACCATCGCAGCATATCGTTTTTATCGTGGCAGAGCTGGACACCACCACCACCACACTAAGGCTTCCAATAGAGAGAATTTTTCTTCTTCGTCAGCATTCTGATATCAAAAGACAGAGCAGCAAAGAAACTAAGTAGGAAACCAATGTACGTAAAACACTTTATGTAAAACAGCAAAGCTTTCGGATACAATCCTTCATCAATACTAATGCATACAAAGTATACTATATCTTTATATATAGGTCCAAACAGGTCATATGACCAGCAGCTAAACAGTCACATGACATAATTAAAATCACATGAATACATAAGCTAATTTAAGGAAAAAATACAATTTAAAAGACATATTAAAACACGTCACAATCTGGATCTACTTAGCTTAACCAATATCGGTTTCAAACTAACTGTACTATTTAGGCCAGGTATTGAATCACTTACAAGTCTCAGGATCCATTCATATTCTTTAATCTCCAAATAATTATTTAAATCTCCACCTCTAGGAGTAGATTTAACAGAATCAATGACCCTAAACTTAAAGGAATGCTGCTGCCCATAGTCAGCTATGTGCTTATACAATGCATTCCTTTCATAACACCTTCTGATCTCAGATTTGTGCTCAGTGATCCTTTCCCTCAACTTACGTGTAATTTTACCTACATAGAACGCACAACAGGCTACACACGTAGCCAGATAAACCACATGAGTGG
Source organism: Protopterus annectens (assembly GCF_019279795.1). NCBI lineage: Eukaryota > Metazoa > Chordata > Ceratodontiformes > Protopteridae > Protopterus > Protopterus annectens. Next base: position 1,691,169,620 of record NC_056725.1, on the reverse strand, counting down.
TAACACATGTCGCTGATGTCTTAAATCTAAATCTCTTTCCATTTACAGGATGTTCGAAGATTTCACTTCCGGCACTAAGGATGTCATCACAGCAAGAGCAGTTAAGACACCTGTATGTACCAGGCTTAGCAAATGTAGATGTGTTCACAATGCTATCAAAGTCCTTATAACACAATAAACTCTTTAGAGTTCTCATGTTTCTATATGCATACTAAGGTCTAGGACCTAACATAACCTTTAAATCATCAGATGCCATCAAAACAACCCAATTTTTAGATGTGATCTGTCTTATGGATGGTGTCCTTACATTATAGGAAGTCACATATCTAATAGGTGCTTTGTTATCATGCAAATTATCATGAACATTACCAACTACATTTGTAAAATCATGGAAAAGTATTGGCCTCAACACCGTCTTTCTATCTTCCAGAACCCTATATTTATGTTCAGACAGCATAAAGCTATCATATCCACTAAAAATAAAATCTTTAAGCATCTCATCTAACTGGATTTCAAAACAAAAATCATCAGTATTAAGCCTACTTAGTCTACAGAGCTGAGATCTCACAGTGCCCCTAAAAGTATGCGGTGCATGCATGCTGTTAAAATGCGTATATCTGCCTGAACAAACCTCCTTTCTATGCACACTAGTGTGTAGCAAACCCTTGTCTAACCTCAAGTTGACATCCAAAAATGTGATATCAGTATCTGACATCACCATCTTAAACTTCAAAAAAGGAGATACTGAGTTTAAATAATCCAAAAAGCTAGTCAAATTCTCAGACGTGCCCTCCCACAGCATAAGACAATCATCTACAAATCCTGGAAGAACTTAATATTGCTCCTAAATGGATTCATATGACTAAACAATTGTTTTCTTTCCCATTGGTAAAGTACTAAATTAGCATATGTGTTGGCTACGGAGGTGCCCATGGCCACACCTGTGAGCTGAAGATATAAACACTCATTAAATAAGAAAACATTGTTTCTCAGTATAACATCCATGAGGGTACATATATTATTACTCTTAGTAAAATTAGGATTATTTTGTGACACCAAAAAATCCCTCAACAAATCAATCCCGATGTCATTCGGAATGACAGTGAAGAGTGACACAATATCCAATGTGACCAAGTAATAATTTCTACTAGCTAACACTTCCTTCTCCGTACTCTGCCAAACACGTAATTTCTGCAATAAATCAAAAGTGTCCACAAGAACCGAATCACATTCGGACAAATAAGGCTGTAATTGTCCATGCAAATATACAGAAATGGGCTCGGTCACCCATCCTGCCCCCGAGACAATAGGTCTCATTGGTGGATCTACCATAGATTTATGGATCTTAGGGATGCCGTAAAGATGTGGAATCACCGGGCATGGGACAGTTAAATAATTAAATAAATCCAAGTCTATGTCATCATTTAACTGCAGTTCGTATATAACCATATTAACATATGTAATACACTTCTTTACATCTATGCTAGAAATGCATTTGAAAGCAACAGTATCCTGAAGTAACAGTGACATAGCTAACATATATTTAACACGGTCCATAAGCACAATGATACCCCCTTTGTCCGCTTGTTTGACAATAATGTCCTTATGAGATTGCAAGTCCTTAAGCGCCATAAACTCTTCATAGGTTAAATTGAAGTATTTCTTTTTAACAGTTGTGTTATATAAAGCTCTAATTTGCAATTCACACAAATGAAAGGCTTTAGCAACTGGTGTACTTACAGGAATAAATGTACTATTGCGCTTGCAAGTTCCCTCATTAACAGTAGAATCACCAAACAGCAATTTTAAGTTCACCAGCCTAGTAAAGATTTTTAAATCAGTCAAGGCAGAGACCAAGTCATCCCCACAAGAGGGTATAAAATTAAGTCCCTTAGATAAAACTGAGTAATGAGCTTCTTCTAGCTCAAAACTTGACAAATTTAACGTACCTCTGATAATCTCCGGCTCTGTTTGCCTGCACCTAAAGGGCTTTCATTCTTTCTCTTGTTTGAGATTCCAACATGGGTCGCAGGTGTCCCCCTCGGGTGAACGAGACGCTCTTTAACAACCTCCGGTTGCTCCAAGTGGAAGCGTTTACTTTGAAAGTTAAGAGTAAGTTGCTGCGTTTTCTTCCCAGCCACGTTATGGGCGCCATCATTCGGAGGAGATACATGCTTCCCCTCTACAGGAGTATTAGCATCTGCACTCAGTGCACCGGAAGTTAACTGGAGTAGACCAATCTCCTCCAACGGTGGGTGGTTCTTCTTCTTTTGCAAAGTAGATTCAATATTCTTTTCAACCATGACATCACATATTTCGTCCAACGTATCAAGGGTGCCCTTGATCTGTGTTTTATTCTGAAGCTTGCCTTTGTTAACATGTAAAGCAGTCCCTTCCCTTGGCCAAGAAAAGATGTTACCTTTTTTAAAGTCGTTTATATCACGCCCCAACTTGCGTTTCTTGGTCGCTTCCATTCGGGAGTCAAGTGCTTGCATCATCTCCAGCATACGCTGATAACCGTCAGATAAACTTGAAAAAACAGACATACTCAAGAGATTATTTTCCAAAGTGTAAATCTCTTTCTTAATATCTTCCTCAGTGTCCAAAAAGAAATCATTCATAAGGCACATATAGTCTATGCTTAGTTTAATGTTTAGCTGCTGCCATTTCTTCAGCAGTTCAGGGTAGGTGTTCCCATAAGAGGGCATTTTTAGAATTCTAAGCCCTCTGGGAACGATACCTCTTTCAATATATGCAAGAAAACTAAAGCGTTGCCACTGCAAACGCTTAAAGGTATTCACCTTTCTCTCTAGTAGTTGTAAAGTCTTGTTAAATTCCATGGTGCCTTCTATGGCCAAGGGACAAACATCTGTAGCAACAGGGTTCATTGACTCCACGTAGCTCAGTAAAGGATTAGTCTCAATGTCGATAAGAGACTTAATAGAATTAACTAATCCTTTACTGAGCTACGTGGAGTTCTTCCAGCGATTTGTAGATGATTGTCTTATGCTGTGGGAGGGCACGTCTGAGAATTTGACTAGCTTTTTGGATTATTTAAAGTTTAAGATGGTGATGTCAGATACTGATATCACATTTTTGGATGTCAACTTGAGGTTAGACAAGGGTTTGCTACACACTAGTGTGCATAGAAAGGAGGTTTGTTCAGGCAGATATACGCATTTTAACAGCATGCATGCACCGCATACTTTTAGGGGCACTGTGAGATCTCAGCTCTGTAGACTAAGTAGGCTTAATACTGATGATTTTTGTTTTGAAATCCAGTTAGATGAGATGCTTAAAGATTTTATTTTTAGTGGATATGATAGCTTTATGCTGTCTGAACATAAATATAGGGTTCTGGAAGATAGAAAGACGGTGTTGAGGCCAATACTTTTCCATGATTTTACAAATGTAGTTGGTAATGTTCATGATAATTTGCATGATAACAAAGCACCTATTAAATATGTGACTTCCTATAATGTAAGGACACCATCCATAAGACAGATCATATCTAAAAAGTGGGTTGTTTTGATGGCATCTGATGATTTAAAGGTTATGTTAGGTCCTAGACCTTACTATGCATATAGAAACATGAGAACTCTAAAGAGTTTATTGTGTTATAAGGACTTTGATAGCATTGTGAACACATCTACATTTGCTAAGCCTGGTACATACAGGTGTCTTAACTGCTCTTGCTGTGATGACATCCTTAGTGCCGGAAGTGAAATCTTCGAACATCCTGTAAATGGAAAGATTTAGATTTTAAGACATCAGCGACATGTGTTACCACTCATGTGGTTTATCTGGCTACGTGTGTAGCCTGTTGTGCGTTCTATGTAGGTAAAACTACACGTAAGTTGAGGGAAAGGATCATTGAGCACAAATCTGAGATCAGAAGGTGTTATGAAAGGAATGCATTGTATAAGCACATAGCTGACTATGGGCAGCAGCATTCCTTTAAGTTTAGGGTCATTGATTCTGTTAAATCTACCCCTAGAGGTGGAGATTTAATTAATTATTTGGAGATTAAAGAATATGAATGGATCCTGAGACTTGTAAGTGATTCAATACCTGGCCTAAATAGTATGGTTAGTTTGAAACCAATATTGGTTAAGCTAAGTAGATCCAGATTGTGGCATGTGTTTTAATATATGTCTTTTAAATTGTATTTTTTCCTTATATTAGCTTATGTATTCATGTGATTTTAAGTATGTCATGTGACTGTTTGGCTGCTGGTCATATGACCTGTTTGGACTTATATATAAAGATATAGTATACTTTGTATGTATTAGTATTGATGAAGGATTGTATCCGAAAGCTTTGCTGTTTTACATAAAGTGTTTTACGTATATTGGTTTCCTACTTAGTTTCTTTGCTGGTCTATCCTTGGCGTTTGTGTCTGATATCAAAAGACAGAGCACCAGCATCAGAAGGTTTGAAATTAGTAGGCATGATGGCAGCAGCAATTTTAGCCATACCACTAGCTCATATGCACATGCGGATACTACAATGGCTGTTGTTCACTCAGTGGTCTTACCAAAAGCTTCCCATGTCTCACACTATAATGATCACAAATTCCTGCAAAAAGGATCTTCAGTGGTGGTTGACCTCACTTCATGTCACGATATGACACCAATTTGTGCTACCCCCTCCAGCAGCCACAGTGACAACGGACGCTTCCCTGATAGGGTGGTGGTGGGGGGGTATTTTCAGGGAAAGACAGCCCAAGGCACACGGTCCGATCAAGAGACACATCTGCATATCAATGTCCTGGAGGTGAGAGCAGTACTTTTGACGTTACCATACTTTCAGGGCTCTCTCCCTCTAGGTACGATTGCGATTTAGATGTACAACATGTCGGTGGTCTGGTATTTGAACACGGAGGAACCATGTCCTACCCCCTTTGCCACGAGGCTCTCAGAGTATGGCAGTGGGCTGTTTCCACCCAGTGCTTTTTGTTGGCAACGCACATCCCGGGGAAATCCAACATGATAGCAGACAAGCTGAGCAGGCAATATTGTTGCCCCACGAATGGTCCTTCAAGAAAGAAATAGCGGGCAGGATATTCCACAGGTGGGACCAGCCTTGCCATGACCTCTTTGCCAGTCACATGAACACGAAATGCAGAAGCTACTTTGCCCCGATTCCCCCTCCACGAGAAGCCCCAAGGGACGCACTCATGCATGATTGGCCTCCGGGTCTCCTCTATGCATTTCCTCCGATCCTGTTGATACCCAAGTTTCTACAGAAAGCAAAAACCCTGGGAAGGGCCATTATCCTCATAGCCCCTCATTGGCCTCGTCAGATTTGTTTCCCCTTTCTTCGACTTCATCTTTTGCAGAACCCTTGGATCCTGGACCCAGTTCCAGACCTACTGACGCACACGTCTGGGGAACTTCATCCCTCTCTGCAGTCCCTGACGCTGACAGCTTGGCTACTCCAATTCCCATCATAGTCAGGTTCCATAATCTCTCCATTGAGATGAAACAGATTCTTTTATCCTCTCATAAATCTTCTACGAGGAAGCTATATCTTAACAAATGGAAAACAAATTTCTATATGGGCCTCTCAAAACAATATTGATCCTTACCCAAGCCCCTATGGTCTCCATTTGAGAGTTCTTGACTATGATTTTTAACAAAGGAGCTGCAGCAGCTACAGTTCGTGTTCAACTGGCTGCTATTTTTAATTTTCATCTTGGTTTTGAAGGGTTGAATATCATGTCTCACAAGTTATCCAAAGCCTTTCTCAAAGGGACCTTTCATATTAGACCACCTGTGAAATCTCCCTATTCTCCATGGAATCTAAATTTTATACTTTCCCGCATAATTCTTCTGCCATTTGAGTCAGCTTCCTCTTGTGACCTGAAATTTTTGTCATGGAAAACTATCTTTCTGGTAGCTATTACTTCTACCCACAGAGTGTCAGAGCTTCAGCATTTATCTATCAAGCCTCCCTAGTTGATATTCCATGCTGACAGAGTTTCACTTAGAACAAACCCCTCAATCTGATGTTAATCTTCTTCCCGTTCATCACTGATGAGTTCAGTTCTGAGCCCTCGGAACCAGGTCGGCCTAATACCAAGCTCACGTACACCAAAAAAACTCTCGAGCTAAGTTGCTACCCACAATGCCCTTCTCACAGTAACCTCAGATCTTGTTTGCTGCGCAGCCATATAGCAGCGTTTCACCGAGCTCTCCAGCTAAGTGCTATATTTTTCTAAATTTTACTGTATTTTGAAATCTTGTTCTGTTTAACTCTTTTTTTTCTACCCTATCTATATAGACTCTACCCATTGGGTAATTCTTTTACCATTGTTGGTAACGCCCTCTCTTACCCTTGAGGTATTGTTTGATACCATTGTTGGTGTCTTTCTTTCCTGCTTTCTTTTCTTTACTTTCTGGCAGTAATTTTGTCTGTTTTCTTTCTGTGTGTTCGATATGTATGACAAAAAAGGGACTTTGGGGTTCAAACATTGCACTTCCTGCAATGGTAAACTCCCCAACAGCGGTTTACATGATGATTGCATCTATGATCTGGGGGTTTACCACCTCGCTGTGAAACCTCCTTGCCAGATTTGCCTCAATTTTAGTCTGCAGACGTTGAATGAGAGGAAAAATAAACTTATTTTGAAAGGCCTATTAACCTCTCTTTTCTCAGAGGCCCTTTCTGCATTGGAGTTCTCAACCCCTCCAGTGAAGGACAAAAAATGTCCACATTCCGATCCCTCTTCACTGGCTGGTGGTAAGGGTAAGTCCCACAAACACAAGGGCCACAAGTCTTCTATGGAGCACAAGACCGCTTCCTTGGCTCTGAATATTCCGGTTCCGAGTTCAGCTCCAGTTGCTTCTGTGGACATTGTAAAAACGTCAGTGTCAGTACCACCTTAGGCACCGACATCTACGGCACCTGACTTAACTATAATGATGACTACGGCTCAGATCTTACTGCCTTCGATAGTCTCAGCACCGATGTTGGTTCCAACGATCTTCTTGGAGCCAGTAACTTCTACTGCAACTGTCTCTTCAGCACCGAGCCCCTTCTCAGCACCGTTAGTTCCTCTATTGCCTGTTCCCAATTTAGAGTCTTCGGTACCGACAATTCAAACACCATGGACCCAGTACTCCCCTTCTTTGGACCCGTTCTTAAGCCAGGCTTATAGTCCTTTCCTGGTCCGGCCTGACTCCACTTCCGGAGTGTGTCTAAGTTCCACCAGGAGTCTGTCTGAATTCAATGTGGTGCACCTGCTGGACCAGCTGTTGGCAGCCACAGAGGGATATCAAACATTCCTAAGACTTATCCCACTTTGGGGTTTGAGTTTAATGCTCCCAGGACTCCCACTTATTCTCCTCCCTCAGATCCATTGGTTCCGAGGCCCATAGCTCCAATGGCCTTGGTGGGAACCCTTTCCTTGGTGCCGACAGTGACTGTCTCTGGGGCTTTGAGGCCTCCCCTTTGGGCTAAGGTTCCTACGGAACCATCTCTTCCTCAGTCTCATGGTTGGGGGGTAGAACCCTTGTTCCTAGCATGGTTCCAAATTTTTTGTCGGTTCCGTCCCCAGACCTGGGGGCAATACCCACCACAATCTTGCTTGAGGCTCCATCCCTGGGAACGAGCCACATGGAGTAGGGTGTGACCTCGGTTCCGAGATGTCCTACTCTTTTCCGAGCTCCCATTCCTCTTCGGGTGGGCCAGCTTTTCGGGTGATGGAGAGGGTGCTTGCTTCTGGAAATGCTCCCCCTACATCAGATCTTCCTCCTGCTCCCTCTGAGATACAGCTACCACAGGTCACCTCCCCAGGACACAGAGAGCACAAGTGTCAGGAAACCCCTGTCCAGGGTAATTTCCCTTCCGAGTCTTCTTCAGACGTTCCCACTGAAGAACCCCCTCGGAAGAACGGGTTTAAGAGGAAACACCTTGACGCGCCGGAGTCTCTCACAGAGGATATGGACTACGATGATGGGGAAGGTTCCCCACAGTCGCCACCTGATGACGTCTCCTTCAGAGGCATCCTGGAAATTTTGAAACAGAGGGGTGGCTGAAAGCTCTCCAATCCTTCCTCGGAGGAGTCCATCTTCCTGCAGGCTTTCCGCTCTCGGCCTTCTACTTCTTGGGTGACCCCACTTGCTGACGAGTTAGTCCAGTTCGTCGTGCAGCATGCATGGAAGAACCCTGATTCTATTGAGACCATTCCCCGGAGACCAGATAAGATTCTTTCCCCACCAGAGGAGCATCCCCACTGGTCTAGAAGCTTGCCAGTAGATGCTATGGTGGTGGTGGCGGCCACGAAAAAGGACCTTGCGGTGGAAAGTCCTACTGTTCACCTGCCAAGCAGAGAGTCCCAGGATGTGGGCAGACTAGGGAAGCGAGTTTTTGCTTTAGTGACTTTTGTAGTCAGGTCTCTGAATTACTTGTCACATTTTACGAGGCTCCAAAGGGATCTAATCTCCAAACTCTCTGGAGCCTTTGCAGGTCAAGTTTCTGACAGGGCACGCGACAAGGTTGCTTCTCAACTTGCCACCCTTGAGTCCATCTCCAACTCGTCCATGTGTTTACTCTCCCACGCAACCAAAGGGGCGGCTAGAGCTGTGGGTGCAGGCATAGTCATGAGACGCTATGCCTGGATGTGCATATGTGACCTTGCAGACTCCTTCAAGTCCTCCTTTTTAAACGCCCCTATCGAACCATCTGCCTTGTTTGGTTCTAAAGTAAAGGACACACTGGCCAGGTGCGAACAGGACGGAAAGACCTTGTCTGCCATTGGTCTGCATTTTTCCAAACCTCAACGTTCTTTTTCCAGGAACCAGAGGAGTTGGAAAATATGGCACAAAAAATCTCAAGGCCCTTTCCGCAATACACGTGGTGATGATTCCCCCAGGGGCAGAGGGGGTCCCCGAAACCAAAACTCCAGGGATTCTTTCTCCGGATGATCTTATCAGCACTCCTAAAGCGTTGCCCGATTGCTTTCCTCTGGAAGCAATTGGGGCTCGTTTTTCTCTGCCCCAACCTGCCTGGCACTCTATTACAAATGATCAGTGGGTGCAGAGAATAATCTCCAGAGGCTATCACATCCTTCTAATATCTCGCCCAAAACCTTCAAAGTACCTTCCCGATGTTCCACCCAGTCAAAGAGAAGAAGCGGCTTCAGAGATAAGAAAGCTGTGTCAAAAAAAAGTGTCATCCAACCGGTCTCCCCAGACCAATGTGGATCCGTTTTTTTACTCAAGATTTTTTTTGGTGCCAAAAAAGACTGGAGACCCATTTTGGATCTCAGTCAACTAAACAAATCAGTGATTCAAAACAAATTCCGCATGATCACTATACAATCCATTCTCCCTTTTCTATGGGAGGATGTTTGGATGTGCTCGATAGACCTCCGGGATGCGTGTTATCACATCAAAATGGACAAATGCTCCAGGAGTCTCCTTCGCTTCCAGCTAGGAGCCAGTCACTACCAGTTTAGAGCCCTCCATTCGGTCTCTTGACAGCCCCCAGAGCAATCAAGAAATGCCTAGCAGTAGTGGCAGCTCATCTGAGACTTCAGGGATTCCAGGTGTTTCCCTATTTAGACGATTGGCTCCTCTCCACCCCCACCAAGTGCCTACTGACCATAGCCCACCGCTACACTCTCTCACTGTTGGAGTTTCTAAGCATCACAGTCCATTGGGAAAAATCCAATCTTCTCCCTACCCAACAATTGGAATTCATAGGAGCAGTATTCAATACTCAAACAAGTCTGGTTTCTCTTCCACCTCACAGGCTTCAGAGGTTAAGATTACAGGTACAAGTGATACTCTGTCAGAGAAAAGTGTCAGCAAGAGAAGTTCTACAGGCTCTGGGGTCCATGGCTGCAGCCATTCCGATTGTTCCCCTGGCAAGATTACATATGAGACTCTTACAATGGCTCCATTTGTCCCAGTGATTGGCAAACCTTCACCCTCTAAACTCTCAGATCCTCATCACCAATTCCTGCAAGCAAGATCTTCTGTGGTGGATAAGGTCAGACAAAATGCTTTGGTGTCACCCCTTCCAGACCCCTCAACCCAATGCCAGAGTGACCAGGGTTTTCTCCCTGATAGGGTGGGGGGGCCACTTTCAGCGGAAGACAGTCCAAGGCACGTGGTCCAGCTTGGAGGCCAATTTGCATATCAGTGTTCTGGAGTTGAGAGCGGTGCTCTTAGCGTTGCAGGCACTACATCCGCTCCTTCCTTTGGGAAGGATTGTGATCCAGTCAGACAACATATCAGTAGTCTGGTACATAAAAAAACAAGGAGGGACCAAATCCTACCCCCTGTATTGAGAGGCCATGAGAATTTGGCATTGGGCTATAGCTTCCAACTGCTTTTTTATAGCAACGCATATCCCAGGGAGCTCCAACGTGATTGCGGACAGGTTGAGCAGATGCATCCTCCTTCCACACGAGTGGTCTCTCAATCCGAACGTGACGGCAGAAATTTTCAGCCATTGGGGTCAGCTTTGCTGCAATCTTTTTGCTTCCCCCTCAGACAACAAATGCAGTAGCTTCTTTGCTCTTTTTCCCCAGAAGGGGAGTCACCGAGAGATGCTTTGACTCATGATTGGCCCACAGGTCTCCTCTCTGCTTATCCTCCAACTCCCGTGATACTGCTTTTTTTTAAAGAAAGCAATTCGGCTGAGATGCAAGGTGATCCTCATTGTCCCATTCTGGCTTCGACAAGTGTGATTCCACTTTCTCTGGCCTCATCTATTACAACCTCCATGGATCCTGGACACTCTTCAGGATCTAATCTCTCACCCCCAAGGGTTGACTCCCCCAAATCTGTCCACTCTCAAGCTGACAGCTTGGTTTATCCACTTCCGTTAGTCGTCAGGCAGGAATTCCGCTCCTCACCTGTTCATGATATTATTCTGGCCTCCCATAAACCATCCACCAGAAAACTCTACAGAGGTAAGTGGAAAAGGTTCGCTCTTTGGTCTAGAAAACAGATGCTAGACCCCTTCTCAGCTCCTGCATCTGTTATACTTCACTTACCCCTCTCTGAATTTTTTGACAATGGAGCATCAGCTTCCACTATTCGAGTCCACTTGGCAGCTATCTCCAATTTTCATAACGGTCTAGAAGGCATTCCACTTATCTCCACCCGCATTTGCAAGACTTTTCTCAAAGGAGTTTTCCATAGCAGACCCCCAATCAGACGACCTGTAGAGACATGAAATTTCTCTCTGATATTGCAGTCTCTTTCTTTACCCCCTTTTGAGCCTGCTGCAAAATGTGACCTGAAATTTCTTTCATTTAAAGCTCTCTTTTTGGTGCCGGTAACATCAGCTAGACGGATTTCGGAACTACAGGCCTTATGCATCAAGAGTCCGTATTTAATCTTCCATAAAGACAGAGTATCTCTTCGTACTAATCCTTCTTTTCTCCCCAAAGTAATTTCTGATTTCTCTGTCAACCAGTCCATTGAGCTCCCAGTGTTTTTCCCACATTATTCCAATAAAGGAGAATACTGTCTGCACTCATTGGATGTACATAGACAATTGCGTTTTTATTTAAACAGGACTAAATCTTTCCGCAAGTCGAATCAACTTTTCATCTCCTTTTCTGGACCAAAAATGGGATGTGCCATATCAAAGGTCACCTTATCAAAATGGCTCAGAGATTGTATTACTTTTTCATACTCACAAGCTAATGAACCTAAACCTGTTAATATCAAAGCTCATTCAACGAGAGCCATTGCAACTTCTGTTGCTTTTCATTCCAGAGCTTCCATGGACGACATCTGTGCAGCAGCCATTTGGGCTAAACCCCATACTTTCATCAAACATTACAAATTGGACATGGTCTCCAGGGGAAGAGTGGCCTTTGGCTGAATGGTACTCAGGAATGTTCTTCCATAAGGGCCACCCAGGTTTTTCAAGTAGCTTGGGATTCTTTCCAATCAGTGATGAATGGGAAGAAGATTAACAACATCAGATAAAGAAGTTATGTCTTACCATAACGTTCCATCTGTGTTGTTGATCTTCCTGCAGTCATCACAACCCACCCTCCGTCCCCCACAATAGGCTTCTGGTAGATCTTATGGGTCCTTGTGTTTTCAGGGTTTCTTATGCAGAAATGGCCCCTGCTCTTACTTCTATATGTTGCATGCAAACCTCGATCTGAGGTAACTGGGAGAAGGGCATTATGGATAGGAACTTAGCTCGAGAGTTTTTTTGGTGTACGTGAGCTCGGAACTGAACCCATCAGTGATGACTGGAAGAAGATCAACAACACAGATGGAACGTTGTGGTAAGGCATAACTTGCTGTTCTTGCCCAAACTTTGCACTGAAACCAATCTCAGCCAAATTATTGATTTGCCAGTCATCTTCCCCAACCATTCTAATAATTTAGAGTATATGCTGCACAAACTTGAGGTTGACAGACAGCTCAGATTTTATTTGGATAGAACAAAAGATTTCAGAAAATCAGACCAGTGGCAAAAACATCTCTGTCTAAATGGTTATCTGATTGTATCACATTTGCTTATTCAGCTGCCAATATGCCTTTGAATCATAAAATTAAAGCTCACTCAACCAGAGCAGTTTCTACATCATCTGCTTTATCTGTCAGGCTTCCTATTGATAACATTTGAGCAGCAGCCACTTGGTCAAAACCTCATACCTTTATCACTCATTACAAAGTTAATAAGGCCTCCAGGGACAGGGCCTTCTTTGGATCCATGGTCCTGAGAAATATACTCCCGTGAGCCACCCGAGATTGATGGTGCTTGGGACGCTACCCATCAGTAAAGAATGAACGGCGAGATAGAACAACTTCACATAAAGAAGTTATGTAATTACCATAATGTTCCTTGTGAGTTCATCTCGCCTTCATTCTTACGTCCCTCCCTCCTACCACCTCCTGGGCTGTTAGATGACCGAGATGCTGGATCCATCCTGGTTGTTCAATCCTTCTATACCCTTTTTAGGAGTGAAAGAATGACATATGGTATTATTATATGCAGCAAACAAGATCTGAGGTAACTCTAGGTGCATCATGGGATAGGGACTCTAGCTATTTGAAGACCTTGAGCTTTTTTTTTTTTTGATCATATATATCTATGGGTTTCCTCAGCTGCAGAGTTCGAAAATAAACTTTTCAAATGTTGCCAGTATTTAAATGAGCAAGATCACTGTACAGTAGGGATTTGGAAGTTTGCCCCTGTGTTCATCATATTGATCACTGTTGCAGTAGCCTTTGCTTATGTGGGTTATATCCTGCCAAGGATTACAGCTACATAGCTTTCAAAGCTTCAGGGCACTTTTCACACCCCCCCAAACCATCTGGCAGCTCAAGCTGAGCTGACTAAAAGACAAGCTTGGGCACCAAGCCCTTTAGAGCTTTACTGCTTCTGAAGAGTGCATTCCTCTGAGGTTTTTGAGGATTGATGGTCAGCTTGTGCTCTTCCTTTGCTGAACAGATGCATTCCCTTTGGGGAGAAAGAACTTTCATTTAATTTTTTTTTTATTGTTAATACTTTCCTCTTCAGCAAAGTTATTTTAAAGTTAGGAGTTTGTGTTTGTCACTGTGATGAGATTGTACTGTACTTTTAAACAGAAGTGCTCTTTTCTTTTTGTCAGGTTAAAAGTTGTTCAAAGTAACTGAAACAACTTTATTTTTCTGAGAAATTATTTATCTTTTATTGGAGAAATTGTTTATTTTACTTGTGGGGCTTGCAAAGTGCTTTAAAGTCCTATCGGATGTCTTCTCATTCTTCCTCAGCATATGGCTTTTGGATCTAACTGCTTTACAAAAGCTTAAGTTCTGAAGCTCAAGCTCCTCCCCTACCCATAATGCCTCACTTCTACTAAAAATGAAGTTGTAGCCAGTGTGTTTGGTTATTAGAAACTGACACTGTTACTGTTAATAGGTTCAATATTAAAAGTTCCTTTCATTTTAACTGTAAGAGAGTGGGCATAGTTTATCTAGCATTGTGTCAAAAATGCCTAAGTTTTTACGTTGGAAAAACTGTCCATCAATTCAGAGAGAGGATTTATGAACATTTAAATGACATAAAAAATAGAAAAGTTAGTAATTCCCTCTATTGTCATTTGAAGAATTTTTCTGACCACAGTTTTTTATATTTTGGGCTTGATACACTTTATAAGCAGTACTGGGGGGGACCGTGGGGTGATCTTATTGAGTACAAGGAGTTGCTTTGGCAACTAAGGTTAAATGCCACAGTTCCCCCTGGCTTGAATGAGTCTATTTCGATAGCTAGTTTGCTTAGACTCAAATTATATTATGTTTAAATGTGAGATATATATTTAAATATAAAAGTTTTTAGACATATTTATATTGTTAGTGTATTTTAATAGTGTTTATATAAAAAAATGTTTAGTATATTAACTCAATATTGGTTCAAGAATTTATTTGTTGTTCGTATGTGAAGCAAACACAACATATGTTATTTAGATGAATTTTTTACTGAGCCTTTAAGGGTTAATTAGGGTGGGTGTTTAATTAAATAATTGACTGAATCCTAGGGAATTTAAACTGATTTTTTTAGATGTAACTTGGATTCTGATGAAGTTGTGGTACAAGTTTATGAAAGCGCTTAATCTGTTTGTTACTTGTGAATAAAGTGGTATTGGTGGAATTTTCCCTCTTTTTGCTGCTCTGTTCAGAGGGTTTTTTTGTTTGTTTGTTACTGGTTGGTGTCTACAATTCTTCTCATTTTTCCTCGACGTGTGGGTTTCGGATCTGACAGCTTTACAAAAGCTTGGGTTCCAAAGCTGAAGCTCCTCCCCTACCCATAATGCCTCACTCATACTAAAACGGAGCTGGTAACCAAACACAGAAACAACTGCTGCAGAGCAAACAGGATGCAACCATAATGTTCCACTTTATTGAACCAAGGATTAAGCGCTAAGTCTGTGTTTGGTTACCAGTTTTGAGTTTGCATTTTTGAGTTAAAAAGGAGCTGGCCCAGGAAAGCTCCTCAGTCCATCCCCCTAACAGGGAGTCTAGGGTGATGAACAGATTCGTCAAGAGACTTTACTCCTCATCTACTTTTACTGTATAAACCTTAAACTACCTTTCCCATTTTACCAGGCTATAGAGGGGCTTAATCAAAAAACTTTCTAGCTCGGTTCCAGGGTCCATGTCTGATGAGGACAGGAAATCCTCTTCCTCCAGACTGACCACTCTACAATCGATATCAAATGCGCCCTTGGGGTTAATCTCCCATGCAATGGAGGGTACCTCTAGGGCCGCAGGTTCTGGCATTGCCATTAGGAGTCATTCCTGGGTGCAACTGTGTGATTTCGTGGAACCCTTCAAGGCGTTACTCGTCAATGCCCCTTTCTATGGATTGACTTTGCTCGGGCCCACTGTTAGAGATGCATTCTGTTGTACCAAGAGAGGCGGAAAGACTCTGTCTGCCATTGGGATCGTTTTTTCCACACACCCCCCCCCCCCCCAAGAGATCCTTCTCTAGGAACCAACAGGTGGTGGAGCTGTGGTTCAAAAAGCAGAGTCCTTTTCGGGAATTGCAAGGGGGGGGTGGCTACAATAGTAAATGCCACCCTCATGGCAGAGGGGGGCTCCACAAAGTAAAGGTTATTGGGATTTTTTCTCGGACAGACCCTTTCACTGCTCCTGAGGGATTGCACGACTGTCCACCTCTGGAGGCAGTCGGGGGGTGCTTATCCTTGCACCCACACGCCTGGCTATCCATCACAAACGATCAGTGGGTGCAAGGGATCGTACTTAATTCCCCTTTCAAACCCCCCCAAACCAAAGTCATCTCTCCCAGATGTTCCACCCAATCAGTTCAAAAATCAGAGTCCTTTTCGGGAATTGCAAGGGGGGGGGTGGCTACAATAGTAAATGCCACCCCACAAAGTAAAGGTTATTGGGATTTTTTCTCGGACAGACCCTTTCACTGCTCCTGAGGGATTGCACGACTGTCCACCTCTGGAGGCAGTCGGGGGGTGCTTATCCTTGCACCCACACGCCTGGCTATCCATCACAAACGATCAGTGGGTGCAAGGGATCGTACTTAATTCCCCTTTCAAACCCCCCCAAACCAAAGTCATCTCTCCCAGATGTTCCACCCAATCAGAGAGAGGCAGCACAGTTGGAAATCTCAAAGCTGCTACAAAAGAGTGTCTTCCAGAAGCTCCCGCCAGTTCATTCTGGATCAGGCATTTACTCAGGGTCCTTTTTAGTACCAAAAAAGACAGGGGACCTCAGGCCAATGTTGGATCTGACATCCCTGAACAAGTCGGTAAAAATTACAAAGTTCAAGATGGTCACGATCCAGTCCATTCTACCTGTTTTGAAAATGAACGACTGGATGTGCTTAGTGGACCTGACAAATGCGTACTACCACATCAAGATGGACAGGCGCTACAGAAGGTACCTATGCTTCAGGCTAAGAGTCAGTCATTATCAGTTCAGAGCTCTTCCCTTTGGTCTCACCACAGCACCCAGAGTGTTCAGCAAATGCATGGCGATAGTCGCAGCTCATCTCAGACTGCAAGGTTCCATGTGTTTCCATTCTGGACAACTGGCTCCTAACTGCTCCAACCAGGTATCTAATCCTCCAAACCAGGGACTGTCTGTTACAGCTGCTTCCTACCTTGGGCATAATGATCAACCTAGAAAAGTCCCAGCTTCAACCAGTTATGTGTATAGATTTTATAGGGGCATGTTTGGATACACAGTGGATTTAAAATTTTTATCTTGGAAGGCTATTTTTCTGCTGCACAATGGGTGTCTGAATTGCAAGCTCTGTTCTCTAAATATCCTCACTTAGTTTTCCATAAGGGCAAAGTGACCTTACTTACTAATCCAACTTTTCTTCCTAAAGTGGCTACTGAAATCAATATAAATCCATCCTTCAACCTACCGGTCTTTTTCCCTCATTTCCAAAACAAAGGAGAGTACATACTTCACTTGTTAGATGTCCACACAGTTGTGCTTTTATCTAGACAGGCCTAAATCTTTCAGACAATCTGATCAACTTTTTATGTCTGTCTTGGATGCAAAAAAAAAAGGACAAACCAGTCATCAAGCACCCCTTAGCAAAATGATTGAGACTGCATCTCATTTGTTTGAGCTCAAAGGCATCCCGTTGCCTCAAAAAGTTAGGACTCGCTCTACTAGATCCATGGCAACTTTTCAAGCCTTTTGGGTCAAAGTCTCTATTGATGGCATATGTTCAGATGCCTCCTGGCCTATTTCTTACACCTTAATTTTCCACTACAGATTGGATATATTGTGCAGAAGTAGGGCTGCTTTTGGTTCTGCAGTGCTATGGGCTGCTTTTGGTTCTGCAGTGCTATGGATTATCCTTCCATGAAGGCTATGACATCCCTGCACTGGCTTAGTAATCAATGAGCTTCAATCCTCACCACTAACACCAGTGAGGGACATGCACATTGGGATGATGACAAGTACAACTCACAGTAAAGTACAATTTCCCTTAAGAGCACACAGAGATCACAGTCAGTCTGGGGCTGGTTTCTCCCGCTTTCCCCAGATCCCCAGTAAGACTCCCCACTGGCACAGCTATAGGGTTAAGATCTCAGCCGAGTGGTTAAGCCAAAACCTCCAGCACCCTCTTTGTCCAACCAGTGCTTCGTGTCCCTGCCCAAGTAGCTGATACACACACTTTGAGATTTGATTTATATATAAACACACACTCCTGGGAAAGGCTGACACAGGTTTACTAGCTGTGCCCCCTTTTGCACAGACTAAAAGGTAGTTATCACTGCCACCAATCACCCTTACTTTTACTTATCAGCTACTGTAAGGCCCTTCCCAAAGAGTGACCAATTATACTGTGTAATGTTACTATTATCCAAATGGTAAGTGTGACCAAGACTTTAAGGCTATTGGAGTGGCCTGTACAGTGTCACCAAATACATATGCAAGTGCTCTAAGGGCATAAATATCTCTAAACAAACGAGCCACAATTAAAAGGTTTAAATATATTTAATAATAAATAAATAAGAGAAGCCGAGGTGGTGCAGTGGTAGAGTTGTTGCCTCACAGCAAGAGGTTCTCCCGTTCAATTCTCGGCTGGACCACCTTCTGTGTGGATTCTGCATGTCCTCCCCAAGGTCGAGTGGCATTCGAAAGACATGCGTAGAATGGGCGTGCCTTCGTTGAAGGTTGGGCGTCGAGCTGGCACCTCAGCACCTGTAAAAAAATCTACTGCCAATCATTAGCGGACCGGAGTTCCGGTGTGGCGACCCCTAACCAGGAAAAGCCGAAAGAAGAACAACAATAATTAATAAATAAAAGCACAAGACAATACTCAGTAACTCAACACAGTGACAACAGAGTTCAGAATCACAGGAAATATTCTAAAACAACATTGCAGGACAGTCTCACATAAGTACAGAAAACATCTAAACTAATCTTTACTGTATTCTTATCTATAGCTAAGTGATACTATGCCCTAAATGAATGACTTACAGAGCAAGGCAAATACAGATGAGAAGTGCTGATAAGAGGATGTTTCTAGGTCCAAAGACAAATACAAAATGCATAGACTTTCTCTGAGGGGTAGTTCTTAAATTGCTATCAGACATTTCTGCTGGGTTTTGTCAGATTACATCATTCTTTTTTACATCTGCATTCAGGTCCCAGGCTAACAAAAACTTTAAATTTAGCACTTCTATGTCAAAAATGCTTCTCTCTCAGAAGTTTGCCTGAAACTGTTAGTCGGAAAACAGTTAAACATTTTTACCTTTGAAACTTGTAATTATTTCTGTTTCCAGACAATAGAAAGAATCCTCTAGCTGTAGACATCCTCTCTTTGCATGAAGTAACTTTATAGCACAGTCGTAAACAATTTCAACTTATTTTCTTAGAGTTTTCCAAGTTAACTCTGTATGTTCCAGCTTCTTACTGTCAAAACGTACATTTGCATAGGCATATAGATGTTCATCGTGCATACAGCTGCAGTCATAACAGATGGGCTCTCCTGCCGTCAGGCGGGTCCTCGGTCATCCGAATTCCAAAGTCTAGGTCCGGCGTCGGTTGTCGTCGCTTTCTTTCCTGATGTCAGTGCGACAGGGGTATATAAGACACAGCCGACGCCATTTTCTTCAGTCTTTTTTGCAGCACGGTGCCCGAAGCAGAAGCAGTTCGCAAGTGCCAGTCGGCCAGCTCCTGACATTACGAAAATTTGGAAACCGAAGTCTTCTTTAAAGCTAAGTACCCCGTTGGGGAAACCTTTCTTGCCTCAGACCGATGTCAGACAAAGTTAACAATTGTATTTCTTGTGGGAAGCAAATACCGCATAAGGATTTCCATTCCCTCTGTATACCTTGTTTAGGCCCAGACCACGACGTCTCAGGCTGTCGCTTTTGTGCTACTTTCAATAAACGCACTATAGCAAATACCGCATAAGGATTTCCATTCCCTCTGTATACCTTGTTTAGGCCCAGACCACGACGTCTCGGGCTGTCGCTTTTGTGCTACTTTCAATAAACGCACTATTAAGCGTCGGTTGGAGTTCGCCCAGCACTTTTTTGGTAAAGCTTTTGATTATAAAATGTCGTCGGAGACTCCGACTACTGTTTTGTCCAAAAACCGCAAGGACAAAGACCGACACGCGAGGTCCGCGGTCTCCACCGACACCACGCCAAAACTGGCTACACGTGGTCCGGTTCTCAGCGAGGCGCCTACGCAGCCCCTGACTACCGACGACACTTCTCTGGCGGTGTCTTCTGTAACCGAGACCGCAGGTGCCTTGGCCCATACCCAGACTACAGCTACCGAAGCCACTGTGAGTGTTGAGCCTCCTAATGTGGACAGGTCCACTTCCACCCATGGTGTCTTTAGACCCTCATCTTCCTTTTCCATAAAGGCCTTTATTAAGTCCAAATCAGCCATGCATCCCAAGAGGCCTGTTGCACAGGGCCCATCTCCAGGCCCCATGCCTAAAAAGCAGATGCTAAAAATGGCTGAGGATTTAATTACTCTTATCAGGGGTTCCCAACCCCCTCTGGACAAGAGACCCAGAGTGGAGGAAGATTCTCCCTCTTCTGACCAGGGCTCCATTATTTCAGAACATTCTGATGAAGAGCAACACTCGTACTCCCCTTTTGAAGATTCTGATGCAGAGCAGTCCATCCCTTCTGTATCTCCCCCAGAGGATTTTTCTTTTGGGGAAACCTTGCATACCTTGAGGGAACACTTCCATTGGGAAGGCCAAGACTTTTCTGATTCCAAGAAAAGACTTAGGGAATTTCTTTTGCTACCTCAGCACAGACCTCTGGCGATACCTCCTGTCTTGGACATACTTGATGATGTTTACTCGGAGGCTTGCCTTAATCCGGATTCCCTGCCTCCTGCCCCAGTCAAGCCTGATGGGTACTACAGAGTTCCTAACTCTCACCAATTTCTTTACAAAAGCCATAATGCTGACCCTGAAACCATTTCTCAAGGCCCCAAGGGAATGAAGGCCTCTACTGCTAAGAATCCACTACCTTCCGAAAGAGAGTCTAGATCCTTAGAAAGGTGGGGTGGGAAGGTATATACCTCGGCCACCCTAGCCATGAGGGCCTTAAATTGTAAGTTCCATATGCTTAAATATCAGCAGTTTCTGTTATCACAATTAAGGAATAAAATGTCACAACCTGAACAACCAGATTTGAAGGAGTTGCAGGATATGATGCATAGTGCAGAACAAGTGGGTAAACACACCTTACAATGTGGCTATGATGCTCTAGAGGCCTCAAGTAGAGCTGCTGTTACAGGATCAGTCATTCCTAGACATGCCTGGCTTAGGGAACAAACCTTGCCTGATCATGTTAAAGCTAAACTACTAGATGCTCCTTTACAAAAGGATGTATTATTTGGTACTAATGCTGAGGAGATACTACGGAAAATGGAAGAAAAGGCTAAATCTATGCAAACTGTCAAAGCTTTTCTACAGGTTCAACCACCACATTTTAGCAGAAATTGGCCTTCAAAAAACTGGTCCTTTCTAGCCACGGACAAGCCCTAAAGAGGTAGATACAGGCGCACAAGGGGCAGAGGACAATCTCAAGGATCATATAGAGGCAGACAACGGCAAACTCCAGCACCAAGAGGTGGCGAAGACAGTACACAACAATACAGGAAACAAACCCAATGACTTTCCCCTTTTCATGCCAAGCAAGTCTCAGCTGGCAGCACCCTTGGGAGGAAAGCTGGCATTATGTACAAAAAAATGGCATATTATCACAACAGACAAATGGATCCTGGACATTATAAACAGAGGCTACAGATTTCATTTTCACACACTTCCAAAAATGAAAGGCATGCCAAACCTGCCACACAATCAAAGGGCAGAGGCTCAAATACAAATTTCAAAGCTCATGGACATGAAAGCTATTCAAGAGGTACCTACTCACGAACAAGGTCAAGGTTTTTATTCCAGACTATTCCTGGTACCAAGGAAAGGAACCGACTGGAGACCCATTTTGGACTTATCCATCCTAAACACATCTCTACTCGTACCAAAATTCAAGATGCTCACCTTACAGCAGCTTCTTCCCATGCTGGGCAAGGAGTCTTGGCTGGTAACATTGGACCTCAAGGAGGCATACCTGCATGTCCCAATCAGGCAAAGCTGCAGAAGATACCTCAGATTTCTTGCAGGTTCAATCCACTATCAATTCTCTGCATTGCCCTTTGGCTTATCTACTGCACCCAGAGTATTCCCGAAATGCCTGGCATCAGTAATTGCCTACTGCAGACTTCAAGGGATACAAATTTACCCTTATTTGGACGATTGCCTGATCCAAGCGGACAGCAAACACATACTTGGAACATCTGGCTTATGTAACACGGTTATTGAATTCTCTGGGATACACAGTCAACAAAGAGAAATCCAGGCTAACACCATCTCAGAAAATAACTTTCCTGGGTGCCAACTTGGACACAAACACCCAGATGGCCTATCTTACGCCAGAAAAACAGGGGCAATTAACTCAGTACTTCAAAATACTAGCAAATTGTACCAGGCTAACTGCAAGGAAAATCCTGCAGGCTCTGGGCTTCATGGCATCTTGCATTCTTCTAATCCCATGTGCAAAGTTGCATATGAGGAAACTTCAATGGTACCTAAAAAACCTTTCGTCTCAACACAGCCACAGTTTGGAAACAATAATACCAATAATTCCATGTTTGCAAAAGGAATTTCTATGGTGGGCCCAAGCATGCCAAACAAACACAGGTCTACCATTCTGCAAGCCTCAAGCAAATCAAGTCATCACAACAGACGCCTCAGACTACACCTGGGGGGCACACATGACAGACAGGTGCATTCAGGGCAAATGGTCCCAAAAGGAAAAGCACCTTCACATCAATCAAAAGGAAATGCTAGCAGTGATAAATGCAATTACAGCTTTCAAGGACCTCCTGCATCCAGGGCAATTATTGATAAGAACAGACAACACCACAGTAATGTGGTACATAAACAAACAAGGAGGAACACATTCATACCCCCTGTGCAGGCTAGCCATGTCACTTTGGAACTTGGCTCTGGAATGGCAAATCGAACTTCAAGCACAGTCCCTGCCAGGATTGGAAAACACGCTGGCAGACTATCTAAGCAGAAATATGACAGACCCACACGAATGGAAGTTGCATCCTCAAGTCTTTACAAAGATAATCCAAGCTTGGGGAAGGCCAGACATAGATCTCTTTGCCACCCACAGGAATCATCAATTGACAAAGTTCTGCTCAAGGACCTTCCATCCAAAGGCCTGGAGAGTGAACGCCCTTTCTTTCAGTTGGGCAGCACGGACAGTTTACGCCTTCCCACCTTTGCCTCTTCTGCCCAAGGTGCTCTTGAAAGCAAGAGCAGACAGACCGAAGATGATACTGATTGCTCCAGACTGGCCAAGACAACACTGGTACCCACTCCTGAGGAGCCTAACACATACTCCTCCCTGGACCCTACCTTTAATGCCTCTTCTACTGACTCAGTACAGCTACAAATCTCTTCACAGTCAGCTGAAAACACTCAATCTGGCTGCATGGAAAATTCCTTAACACCACAACAGACCCTACTCTCCAAAGAGGTGCAGGATGTCATTTTGGAGGCCAGAAGGCCATCTACTAGAAAGACTTACTCCGCAAAATGGAAACGGTTTTGCGCTTGGAATGAGAAAAAAGACCAGGATCCTAGAAAACTGAATTTACCTCAGATATTACACTATCTAGCTGAGCTGTTGAACAGTGGACTTTCATTTTCCTCCATCAAAATTCATGCCTTAGCCATTTCTGCAGAATACAACACTGATCCACCCTTATTCTCTCACCCACTCTTAAGACAGTTCCTCAGAGGGGCTAAGAATATAAGACCTCCAAGGAAACAACCAATACCAGCCTGGGATCTTAATTACATTCTAGAAAAATTAACATTGCCTCCCTTTGAACCAGCTGCCTCAACAGATTTGCAATATTTGTCCTGGAAAACAGCTCTCCTTCTGGCCATTACCTCAGCTCGTAGGGTTTCGGAATTACAAGCCCTCATGGCTGTGCAGCCCTTTCTCATCTTACATCAGGACAGGGTTTCCCTACGAACCAACCTGTCATTTATGCCTAAGGTAGTATCCAGGGTAGCTTTAAATCAGGCTATACACTTGCCTACCTTTTACCCCAATCCTCAAAACAAAGGGGAAAGGCTGCTACATTCCTTAGACATCCATAGACAGCTACGTTACTATTTGGACAGAACAAAGCCTTTCAGGAAATCAGAACAACTCTTTGTGTCCTATGCTGTAGGAGCTCAAGGGAAGCCAATTTCCAAGCAGACAATTTCGAAATGGATAGGCCACTGCATATGGTTTTGTTACTCCTTTCATGGTAAATCTGTACCTGCAGGCATCAGATCCCACTCCACAAGGGCCACAGCTACCTCTGCAGCCTTCCTCAGAGGAGTCCCTACCAAAGATATTTTGGAGGCAGCCACTTGGAGTTCTGTGCATACCTTCACTAAACACTACCACCTACCTTTATACTCCAAAACTAGAGCAGGCTTTGCTACTGCTGTGTTACAGGGCATTCTGGCTCCTCCCATTTCCACCTAGTGCCTACCACCCTGTGCGTAGCTTTGGGATTCTACCCATCTGTTATGACTGCAGCTGTATGCATGATGAACATAGTACAGTTTTGTACCTACCATAAATGTAGATGTTCGAGTGCTAATACAGCTGCAGTCCAGGTTTCCTCCCTCCTTCCCCTCTGGGTACAGACCTAGTGGCTAACTTCTCATCTTACAACTTGATTGGGTTATCCTTCTATGGTGTATTTGCTTGCAACTACTGATTTTTGATTATATTGTAATGCATGATTATATATTTTATATATATATATATATATATATATATATATATATATATATATATATATATATATATATATTTTTTTTTTTTTTTTATATATATTGCCTTATTTCTGGGGGCACCTGACATCTGGGGTAAGAAAGACTGAAGAAAATGGCGTCGGCTGTGTCTTATATACCCCTGTCGCACTGATGTCAGGAAAGAAAGCGACGACAACCGACGCCGGACCTAGACTTTGGAATTCGGCCGACCGAGTACCCGCCTGACGGCAAGAGAACCCATCTGTTATGACTGCAGCTGTATTAACACTCGAACATCTACATTTATGGTAGGTACAAAACTGTACTTTCTGTTCTATTTCAGTAGGGTACACTGTGGTTACATTCTTGAAGTTCAGTACATAACATACAGTTTAACACACAGTTTAATACACACATAACATGTTCTCTTACATTTGTAGGGCAAGCCTATGGATCATATTAATAGTCACAAATGACATGTAATTATTTACAAAATTCCAGATAGCTGGGCTGTGACAGTGTCACATTTCTGTATAAACCATATTAATATTTTCAAGTGACGTATAATTATTTA